>NC_141611.1:47582020-47802020 GCF_047967505.1 Dipteris shenzhenensis | reverse complement strand
TGTTAAGATCCCAAACCCAAATAGCATGAAATTGTATCCCATGGCACAAGCATAATTGAGCCTAGCAAAGACATTGAAAATGTTGTCAAAGATATCCCGTGACTAAACAAAACCACATTGTTCCCGATTGTTCCTGGTCCACTAAAAATGTAATGTTAGTATGAGGTTTAGAATTTTTTGGAAAATGCTAGAACTGTAACCTTTTTGGCAAGTACATGTGTAAGTTTTATGTTAAGCGGAAACTTTTAATGTGGAAGTTTTTGCGCTAAGTGGAAATATAGAATGTGCTAGCTTAGTTTTGAGGAGTGGGCACTTGGCAATGCTAGGTTATTTGTTTATTTAAGTTTGAGAGACTTATTTCATTAATTTTGGACTCATATGTCTACATTTGGACTATTCCTTAAAATCCTTCCCAAATGAAAAGTTTACTTTATATAAATGTCATTCGAGAATCAAAAGTTTACTTTCTAGCACTGTCATTTCCACAATACATTCCAGAACATCTCTCTACAATGTTGCACTAATAATGCAAAAACTACTATTAAATCCTAATTTTGTATTTCTTGTTTTTAAGAATCGTATTCTCAAATTAAAAAATCCCTTGAGTTATTAGCTTAAATCCATGAAAAACCACGCTCTTGAAGATTCACAAAATTTTAAAAATGTATACACAAGAGACCTACAAGGCTCTTATTACTTTCAATGCAGAAAATTATAACACTTGAATATTCAAGAAATTAAAAGGTTTATATAGACATGAGACATGATGGAAGCCTCTTTTGTACTCTAAGAAATAGCAATAGCTATGCTTGCAATTTTACGTTATCATAAGTTTATAAGAAATATTACTCTGGATGAGTCTTTGTACAAAGGATCTACCGTGGCCTTTTCAATAATTTATTTCTACCTTTATAGTGAGTTACGTACAAATGGGTGATCCAAACATGAAAGGATATGATGTGGCCTTTTCAATAATTTAATTTTGCCTTTACAGTAAGTTGAGTAGAAATGGGCGATCCAAACATTTGCTTGTTCAAATGTCCTTTTCTGTCGTCACAGAATTGAGCGATCCAAACATCTGCTTGTTCGAATGTCCTTTCTGCGTCACTTGTCGCTTAGGTGCCATCTTCATTCACTCTCATTTGACCACCACTATCACCTCCAGTATTTCTTGATATTTGAATGATGTTATCATGGGCATTCTTCATTTGTGCTATCTCCTTCTACTTCCTCCTTGGCAAGCATCTTTATGAACTCTGTAATGTGCGAAATAATTGGTTGTGGTAATTTTATTTTTTCATTGTTGAGTCAGGTGGCATGTATAATATAAGATAGATTTAGGTAATATGTTTTATAATACATGATGGGGTAGTTTTAGAGCAGATCTTGCTAGGATAGTAACCAAAAATATTGTAAGCAGAGATTTTTTCCAGAACAATGATCATGTCCTTTTGCTAGTTGATTTGATCACCTGCCAAGAACTCTAGAAAAGATTTGAAGAACCAAATAGCTGTATCACCATTGTTGCTTAAATGCCAGTGATATATTAATAGTTTTGTAGAAGAGATCCTCTTAATATAGTGAGAGGGGCTGGCGAGCTGGCCAAGAAGCATTTTACACAATAGCTTGCACGTGAAGATCATAAATGAGAAAAAGCATTTGAGTAATTGACCCACTAGCATAATTCACCATGTTTGCAAAATAGACTTTAAAGCTTACTTGAGTAATGCATTCAAACTTGCATTGCTCCATCCATAGATGGTCTGCAAGTTTAGTAACTCAAGGTAGGCACGTAGAACAGAGAAAATGCACCCCTCAAACAGTGGAGTCGATGCTGTGGTAAAAAGATAGTCCTGCTCCATGCTATCATCCCTACCTGAGGATTGATGGACATATAAATCCCGCACCATATCATTAAACAGCTCCTCCTCCACGGCCTCATGAGGTAATGGCAGAGGGCTACTATCACCATCACTCCATGCATCCGTAATGGTCCCTCCTAAAGATCCCACCTTCGCCTCCTCACGACGAGCATAGGGCAACATATGCTGGTGTGGCACTGCATCCTGTATCAAATTAAAACGGGATCATAACTCAAACACATGAATACCCATAGGTATCTCAATCAACCTTAACTCTTTAACACTTACCATGTTTACAGTCGCATCCCATTCTCCATACTTTGAGATGTGATTGAGTGTCATTCTGCATGCACGATACATGTTTTCTCGACATCGATCACACATACATTTGATTTTTTGCTCCAACCACATTTCGCGATGGTGGATGCGGAGGGATTCATCCTCATTGGGCTACTTGTTGAAGATGAAGACATCCTACATATAAACAACCCAAAAAATTTGTTCTTGCATGAGTTGAACATGTCAAAACACTGTGGAGCGTCTAAAAGCGCGTCTAACACTGCGTTTGTACTATGGAGCATGTCTATAGGCGCATCTAAAATGTACTTTAGATGCATTGATAGACGCACATATAGACACACTTTTAGATGCACAAATAGACACGCTTTAAGACGCGCAGACTACGAGCTAATTTTTGAAGCTACTTTTAACGCGCTTGCTTTTCTTCACATACTTTTAGTGTCGCGTGGCTTGCTTTCCTATTAAAAGACACAGCTTCGAGCATCCACACTTATCTCCAAGTACCCGCACTCATCTGCAGGGTTACACAATCATCCCCAAGCACACAAGAGAAGAGGGTGAACAAGGAAGAGAAGAAAGAGAAGCAGCTTTGAAGAAGGACAAGAAGCTTCCATAGCTCTATCCAAGGTAAGTCTCTTGACGGTTGATCTTCTTTGGAAGTTGCTCTCTTTGGATTTGTCCTTTGTTGTATGTAGGGAACGGATGTTTTTGGTACTAGTATTATTCTTTTTGGGATCGGGTGCATGTCCTTTTCAATTTCTTAAAAAAAGACGTCTGACAGAGCGTGTCTATAGACGCATTTGTCTTTTGGAAAAACAGATAGCCGTGCCTATGCATCTATAGACGTGCTATTAGATGCATCTATAGATGCGCTGTTAGACGCGTCTATAGATGCGCTCTGACAATCTTATATATTCTTCCCTTTCCCCTTCCTTTTCCTTCTCCTTCCCTTCCCCTTCCCCTTCCCCTTCCACTTCCACTTCCAAGGAAAGGATTGCATATTGAATAATGGAAATAAGTGATTGCATGAATGAAGAAAGGGATTGCATGAATGATGGAAAGGGATTGCATGATTGAAGAAAGGGATTGCATGAATGATGGAAAGGGAAAGCATGTTTGAAGAAAGGGATTGCATTTGTGAGGAAACAAGGGATTGTGTTCTCTTTTTCTCTCCTTTCTCCTCTCTTTCCTTCTCTTTTCTCCTCTCTTTTTCTCTCTTATCTCCTTGCTTTTCCTCTCTCTTCGTCTCTTTTATCATCTCTTTCCTTCTCTCTATTTTCCTCTCTTTCCTTCACCTTGCCTCTCTTTTATCCTCTCTTTCCTTCTCTTTTCGTCTCTCTTTTTCTCTCTTATCTCCTCTCTTTCCTTCTCTTTTCATCTCTTTTCTCATCTCTTTCCTTCTCTCTTTTTCTCTTTCCCTTCTCTCTTTTCTCCTCTCTTTCCTTCTCTCTTTTCCTCTCTTTTATCCTCACCTTTTCTCTCTTTTTCCTTCTCTCTTTTATCCTCTCTTTCCTTCTCTTTTCGTGGTTATTTTCCTCTCTTATCTCCTCTCTTTCTCTCTCTTTTTTTCTCCTCTCTTTTTCTCTTTTTTCCTCTCTTTCCTTCTCTCTATTTTCCTCTCTTTTATCCCCTCTTTCCTTCACCTTGTGTCTCTTTTTCCTTCTCTCTTTTATCCTCTTTTTCGTTCTCTTTTCATCTCTCTTATCTCCTCTCTTTCCTTCTCTTTTTGTCTCTTTTCTCATCTCTTACCTTCTCTCTTTTTCTCTCTTTCCCTCCTCTCTTTTCTCCTCTCTTTCCTTCTCTCTTTTTCTCTCTTTTATCCTCACCTTTTCTCTCTTTTTCCTTCTCTCTTTCCTTCTCTTTTCGTGGTAATTTTCCTCTCTTATCTCCTCTCTTTTTCTCTTTTTTTTCTCCTCTCTTTTCCTCTATTTTTCTCTCTTTTTTCCTCTCTTTCCTTCTCTCTTTTTCTCTCTTTTATCCCCAGTTTGTAAGTATCGATCTCAAATTATATTGTTTATGTAGTTTATTAGGAGGTTGTTTCTTTGTACTAACCCCTCCGCAAATTGTGTCATCTTGCAGCTTGATATCGTGGGCAGGTACCCTACTCCTGTCGAGACAACCTACCACCACCACCATCGCAAAGGAGATACATGGAGGCACTTTCATGATGACAGGTTGATTACTAAGGAGAAGCATATCTGGGTTACTGGAGTGCCCCCCCAGGTATTTGAAAGTAATTAAATAATGTCAATATTGTAAGTAAAGATTTGATTTTTCATACATTGATACATGTTGTCCCTCATTTACAGGGCCTTGCAGCTGATCAGGAGGAAGATGAGGAAGAAGGGAGCGAAGAATGGGGCGAAGAAGGGAGCGAGGACGCAGAGAACTTAGATTAGTCGTAGAAGTAGTGCTAGCTACTCTTTTTCGTACTTGAAGCCACTGGCTTGGCTTCGTGCCTCTCTTGTATATACACTCCTCTTATTTTTTGTACTTGAAGCCACAGGACGTGGCTTGGCTTCGTGCTATATGTACATACAAGCACTTTTTGAGCTATGAATTAATATATACTTTTATTTTTTTGGCTTTCAATTTCCTTGTGCAATGTTCTATCAATTAATGCCTTGTGAACTAAACATTTTGGAGTTGTAATGTTTTATTCGGAATTGTAATCATCGGCTATAGACATGCTTGCAATCGTGCTAATTAAAATGCAGTTGGCTGTAAGAATTAAATTGCACAATGTGGAAATGGGATTCTTGTAACTACATAGCGTACACAACATACACAGCATTTTGTTCAACCATACAAAATTATGCTTTTATTAACAAAAAATATTAGGTAGAGCGTCTATAAGCGCGTCTATAAACGCGTCTATATATGCGTCTCTCTGTTTTTTTAAAATATCTAGCAAGGCATCTATTTCACTACAAGGCATGGGCCCTTTTTCGACGGTTACGCATCAACGTTTAGCACGTGTGGGGCGCTAATCGTCGGTATGTAAAGCGGGCTTAAAAAGTGTCGTTATATAGCGATGTTTATAAAAGTGTCACTATATAGCGACACTTGCCAGACTTGTATAAGGTCATTATATAGTGATGTTTTACAGAGTGTTTTTTCCCATACCAACCTTTAAAGATAGTTTTACCCAATGACAAAAAAATTTTCTTTTCATACATGTTTGATTCTTTGAAAGAATAAAAGTACAAGAGCATGCACATCAAGTTTGAAGCTCATATATTCATGTCCACATTTGAGACTTGGCTTCATCCTGAGCCAAGTCTAGTGCGCCAAACAAGTCTATCTCCTATATCATCATCATACTCTAGCATCGTACGTTCACCATAGACTTGATTATCTTCTTCAATAAAGTCTGGTGATTCTTGATGATCGTCATCTTCTTCCTCAATATCGTGATCTCCATCTTTCTCCCATATGATGTCATTATGCACATCTTCCTCTTGGCTCATATTGTGATCTTCATCTTCTTCTCTAAATCCATCTGGATCAATTGGATCCGGCATTGGTAGTGGCATCTCCATATCCACATCTCTATCTTCAAAAATTTGCTTACTTGGTGGTGCAACTTGGATCACATACCACCATCTTGGATCAGAACGATCCGGATGAAAAGCCACCTATATTAAAGATGGGTGCCAAATGCCATCAATATATGAAACTATGCTTAAGTACATGTACCAATTGATATTTAAAAATGAAAGATTTAATTAATTAAATCATTAGTATGTACCTAATCACAATGCTCGGAAAGGACAAAGACCGTCATAAATAGTTCTAAACCATTTTACATCAAGAATGAAAATACTAAATCGTCTAAAATCAATTTCATAGATTTTGTGTATAGTCCCACAATAATTCGATTGCGAGGAGAGAAGATTGGTATCCGAAGCACTTGCTCGGCTATCTTGTGTGAAGTTAGCCATGACTCCATAATCATATGTGACTCTCTTTGAATCGATGAGTTCTACACAAAAATATCATTGGTATGTCTAGGAGCTCTGGAAATATCAAAGACCTGCACTCCTGTCCATAAGATCTGTAACTCCTCTATCAAAGGTATCATGTACACAGCCTCATACTCGGACATCAGTTGCATTGCCCCTAAAAATAGAATCCATCATGTTTATAATACCCTCGTTATCATCTAGCACATCCGGGAGATTATACTCCTCAAAGTATGAAGGTATACGCACACCACTCTCCTCATCCTATCTCAAGGTTTCGTGTAAAATTTATAAGACCTTGTCTCAAGATTTCGTATCATGTACGCATGCAATATTAATCACGAGCTCAAATAGCATTGACTTTTCGATGATCCATCACCATGTGCACCACCAACGGTGAATATTAGTTTGGGCTCCTCCCCATACATCCTCAAGTGGTGCATGACAATACAGCGTTGATGTCGTACTTCTCGCTTGCAATGAGTGCAATGACAATACAACCTCTCCGTAAGCCACTTTGCACTCATGAGCATTGGTGCATCATCTGACAAGCTTTCACTTGTTCCTTCCATCTGCACACCTCCAAAGTCACAACACAAAATGCAAGGAAATCCATTAAGATCCAAAAAATAGCCACCCATGAGCTCCTTTCCTCTTTTCTCAGATCAAGTGCCCTGAACTATCGCTATATAGCGATGCTTTGCCTTGTTTTGTTGCTATATAGCGACGTTTTTAGGGTATAAGTATTTAGCGACACTTTTAGGGTATGAGTGTCGCTATATAGCGACACTTTTAGGGTATGTCGCTATATAACGAATGACCAGTGTCGCTATATAGCGACGCTGGGAGACTAAAACCCGAAATGCCGCGCGACGCCATCTTTCACAACTCTATTGCGAGAAAAGCAAAAATCTCTCCTCCCATGCTTTCCTTCTCTATTCGGTGACCTCTCTTTCCTCCTCTATTCCCCACACTCCTCACCCCTACCAAGCCCCTCTCCCATTGACACTTGTACTCCCTCTCCACCCTTCTGTGAAGTGTCGCTATATAATGACGTTTACCAGTGTCGCTATATAGTGACGCTTATTAGTGTCACTATATAGCGACTATTCTTTTCTGACGCTAATAGCGACGTGTTTGCGCCCGTCAAAAAAAATATTTTGTGTAAAAAAGGTCGGTATTTCTATCGAAAAAGGGCCTGTGCCTTGTAGTGCTTGCACATCCATAGGCGCATCTATAAATGCATCTATGTACGCATCTGTCTATTTTTTTTAAATTTCAAGCAGGGCATCTATTTGTGCGTCTATAGGCACGTCTATAGGAGCGTCTGTCTATTATATAGACATGCCTTTAGATGCGGGTCTATAGACGCACCAATAGATGCACATATAGACGCACCCATAAGCATTTTTTTAAGGAAACAAGCCTGTGTGCGCATCTGTAGGTGCTTTGTCTTGTTATGGTTGAAACCTTGAGATGTTAGAAACTGATAAATTTTCATGTACCAAGAACGGGAAGCTTATTTTACAGCATAAAGAGCACGATGAAGGAGACAAATAAGATGGTCCTGACCGGGAAGTATGAACCCTTCTAGCTGCTCCATATAAATCTCCTATTTAAGATCTCCATTACGAAAAATAGTTCTCACATCCATTTGATGAATCTCCAAATCAAATGGAGTATCAAAAGGCAAGAGTACCCAAATACTTGTACTACAAACAACGCGTGAAAAAGTATCATGATAATCAACTCCTATAATTTGTGAGTATCCTTTTGCAACAACTAGACGAGATTTAAACTTGTCAAAAGAACCATCAGCTTTGGTTTTGGCTTTATAAACCCACTTACATTTGATAGGAGTGCGACCAAGAGGTAGTTCAGTAAGAACCCATGTACCTTTAGAGATCAAAGAATCATATTCAGCTTCCATTGCCTGTTGCCATTGACTCTTTTGTCCAGAAGAGATAGCTTCTGTATAAGTAGTAGGGTCTTCATGAGCAACCATTGCATGATCAATTATTTCAAAGTCATCAACACAGTCATGAGTAGAACCATGTTCAAAATCAATAGGCAGATCACCATAAATATCAACACTATCATCAGAGGCCTATGTATGTGCAAGATGCAAATCAAGATTGTCAACACATTGCTCTGCAAATGGAGTAGTAGTGATGCCATCAGATGAAGGAGTAGTAATGAAAAATCATTATCAAATAGAAAAGGAAAGGCAGAAAGTAAGGACTCAGTGTCCTTTACATCCTCAGTAGACCATGTCCCTCCCTTGGAATTGCTCATTGAATATGGCATCACGATTGATTATCACCTTCTTAGAAGAGGGATCATAGAATTTACAACCTTTAGAATTTAGAGAATATCAAATGAATATGACCTCTTTGCCAGGAAGATCTAGCTTTTTTCGTGTCTCTTTTGGTACATGAATATAAGCAATGCAACCAAAAGTTCAAAAATGTGATACAGAAGGAGTCTCCCCTATCCAAGCTGTGATTGGTATCTGACTAGAAGGTGCAGTTATAGGAAGATGCTTTTGCACAAAGATGGCTGTCAGAAGTTCTTCTGCCCAAAAGCTTCAAGATAATCCAGAATGAAGGACCATACATCACATAGTATCAAGAGAAGTGCAATTCTTATGCTCTGCGTGAGCATTTTGTTGAGGAGAGTATGAAACAGTGTATTCACGATGAATGCCACACTCAATGCAATAATCATTAAAAAGATTAGAAATATATTCTCCATCATTGTCACTATGAAGGGTCTTGATCCAAAAACCAATATGAAGGTTCGCAGTAGTTTATATTGCTTGAATATTGATAAGGTCTCTGACTTATGTCGCAAGAGAAATGTAGTTGTATATCTTGACCAATCGTCAATGAAAGTGATGAAATACCTGTAGAAAGACTTAGATGGAAGAAAAAGTTTACATATATCAATGTGAACAAGATCCAATAAAGCATATGAATGAGTTGAAGTAGATGCATGAAAGGGTTTTCGACGATGCTTGCCAAGAGCGCAATATTCATAGAGGCTCATGTGAGGATGAGCTAGGAGATTCATACCATCCACAAGATCATGACGATTTATAGTAAGTAGCTTGGCAAAATCCGAATGAACAAAACAATGATGCCATAGCTTGCAGTCTAGATCACCAGGGGCTATAACCACATTAGCAATATCATCATTTAAGGAAAGTTGAAAGAGGTTACCATGCCGAGGAGCAACTGCTATGGTATGTCCATCTTTTTCAATTTGACACTATGTGTGGTTGAAGCCAATAAAGAGACCAAGATCAACAAGTCGTGCAACAGAAAGAAGATCTCTATGAAGATCTGGAACATGGAGAACGCCTTGCAAGACTCTTGTTGAAGAAAAGGTGCCAAGATATAAATCACTAACACCCATGACTTGACAAGTAGTGTCATAAGCAAGATAAACCAATTTCTTGTGAGGAAGAGCATGATAATTATGTAACCATTGAGATTGATATGTTACATTACCAATAGCACCAGAATCAATAATAAAAGTGGACCCATCTCAAACATGAAGTATCCTTTCTAGAGAGACATTAGAACATATATGATTTGCCTCTTGATGCGTATGGGCATCTTGTTGTTGAGCAGCATATGCTTGAGTACATTCGCGATCATAACGCCTCCTATAACACCGAAAGGATGGATGATTTTTACCACAATATTCACAAGGAGAATTATTGGATAAGCAGGGTTGCTTAGTGGTAACACCATGTTCCTCATCATATTTCCGAGCCCAACAATCAGAGATAACATGACCATGCTTATCACAATAAGAACAATGTTTCTCAAGATATTTGAGACGAGAAGAATTACCACCTCTATATGGATGACCACCACATCCATATTTGGAGAAAGGACGCTTGCGAGCAACATAAGCTATCTCTGAATCTACATCATCCGTTGTTATCATGACAGATTCATGAGGGTCTTTACAACGCTCATGTCCTTGAGCGTACTCAATCAAAGAAATACATGTTTGATCAAAATCAATCTCGTTTTTGTTGGAAAGGATGGTAACAAT
The DNA here is from genome assembly GCF_047967505.1 of Dipteris shenzhenensis. Classification (NCBI taxonomy): domain Eukaryota; kingdom Viridiplantae; phylum Streptophyta; class Polypodiopsida; order Gleicheniales; family Dipteridaceae; genus Dipteris; species Dipteris shenzhenensis. The sequence goes on along the minus strand of NC_141611.1, from coordinate 47,791,825 downwards.
ATTATCATATAATGGATCCTGGACTGTGGATCCTAGACTATGTCGAGAAGATAGGTTACCAATTGATTTGGTGGAATAGGTGCACCAACAGCAGCAAGTTGATTGACGATATTCTTGAATGACTCAATATGAGTTGTCATGGGAGCTCCAAATTTGTACGGAGTGCTCAAAAGATTACGAAGATAAAGAATGTCTGTGACAGATTTCTTCTCAAAAGTAGCAACCGTTGATGATTATAGATGTTGCCATCATGCTTTGGGAGAATACGTTTGTCAGAGCTCACGTCAATGATCGAGAATACAATGGTCACTCTAAAAATATAGAACTCAAGATACGCCAAAAAAGGATAGAACATGAGATGCCAATACGTTTATCACGAAGCCATGATATTCTTGGCGAAAAGCAATACGAGTGTGCCGATCACGAAACCAAGGAAAAAGTAGCCGGCACGAAAACTGACGTAACTTTTTGCTATGGAATATTGCTATGCAAGGTTGATAATAAATTCTCTGATAATAGATGCTACAATATTGGGAGAGAGAAGATATTTCTACGAAATGGATGCATAGAGTTTCTACATATTCTTCTTGAGCACTTTAATGTGGGCATATGTTTTTGTGGCAGCTTGGGGCAGAATATAAAGCGGAGAATTCAATTACTAGAAGAAGTAGCAAATAAAAAGTTGCCTTTCTTCATGGTTTAGGGACAAGAGGAATGTTACAAGATGAAAAATACTCCATTATTTAGACCAGACAAGCAAAATGTAGAAGCATTTTTCAAGCTAGTTTAGGCCATGTGGGAATTGTGGAAAGGACAATATGATCAGACAAACACTGTCTTGATCGATGATAGCCCATATAAGGGTTGTGTAAATCCTCTTGGTACTTGTTTGTTTTCAGAGCCATTTACACTTAAGAGTCAATTCAATGTTGAACTCATAGAGAAAGTATTGCCTTATCTCCTTGAATTGAGACATGTTTCAAATGTCCGATCAATGATCATAGCAGATCCCTTTGGTCAATGTCCAGTTACACTAGGTCATCCCTTATATGGATACTTTGAATTTTCAAAATTTATGGAGCAATATTCCTCCTCTGAAAATATTTTGGAAGAAATTTACTCTTCCTCAGACAAGGAGAAGAAACCATCAAATTTTTTGAAGCAAGATGAACAAAAACAAATGAAGCAGTTAATGAGAAAACCAACACCACTAAGGAGATTGTCCTATGAAACAACTTGACATATTACAATCAATGCGCAATGTGGATTCAATGAGTGATGTGGAGGCAATCTTAAGGGCTCAACAACTTGGATTCTCGGGTTGATACATTACGAGTAGAATTGTGAGAATTTTTCTTTGGCCTTTGGAAGATTGGCAAAGACAACATGGCAGAGGCATGGCAGTAAGAGAACAAGTAAGAAATGATCCCATTTGTCAAACTCAATTATATATCTGATTCCTTTATAAGTGGTGCTACTGTATAAGTTTTCCTATTACTCATAAGAATTTGCATCAAGCTTTGTTTTCAATTAGCATGGCATTGAAAATAACACAATGTTTATAAGCTTCAAAGAATTGTATTAACTCTAATGCTTTCCTAACATCCATTCATATTGTTAAAGGACTTGATGCCCAAAAAAAATCACAGTTAAGGAAATAGTGTAAGCTCTCCAAATTTTAGACATTTGATTTAGCTAAAGCAATCTAGCTGACTGGTTTGTTGCAAGCACAGATGAGCTGAAGAAGCGTGAAGATATGATATTAGCTATTACAAATATTAACTCTGGAAATGTAGTTGCATTGAAGGAATTCGGAAGCTCATTTGATGTTAGGGTTATCATTCAACAGCAACCTCAATACTTGTCATTTGGTAGAGAAGATATCTCAATCCTCTTAAATCTTTAATGAAAGATGTTAATGACAAAGTAATGATGGCCATCCTCAGGTTTGGTACAAACTTTTTCTTGTCTTGATACTTTAGTATTTTGTTTGAATCTAATGAGCTAACATTTGTTTATTTATTTGTGCAGTACGGTTATATCAAAGTTTCCAAGATCAATACAAAATCGTGTATATATGCTAGATTCTCTTCTTTCCTGTGTACTTAGCGATAAGACAAAGACCATAGCCGATGTTTGTACTTAGTTGCAACCTCTAGATATGGATGGCATGCGAGTCATCTCCGAGTCATATTGATGGCATATTATGAGGCGTAAGTAGCATTACAAAATTATTTTTACTCTTTCATTGATAAGATGGTGTCAAATAATAATTATTCTTAATTAATCATGCAGCTTACATTGGAGTTTGTTGGTATCTTAAAGATGAAAAATGTTGGCTTATCTATTCAATTGAAGGCTTTCATGACTCAGTGTTATTGTAAGTATTCTCTTAATATGTTGTCACTTTCATGTTATGTATTGTCAAAAGTTATCCAATACACAGACTAAGTCCTTTTATATGTTTAATAGGTAGGTCGGTACATAAATTGGTGTCTGCTATTGGAGAAATCAAGCAGCACCAAGGTAACTTAGTAGACACAAAAGATTTCAAAAAACGCAAAGCAATGAAATAAAAGGATGGGCACAACTGTGGGTGGAGAGTGGGCTACAACTGCATGGTAATCCTCAACAAAACTCTTGAATGGAACTCACATCTCTCAATGGAGGAATATATAGAGATCGATCTACATGCATTTATGGCTGAGACCATTCAAGATGTAATTGCTACAATCAAGAAACAACATGCGATTGAAGTAGTCGAGATTAAGTCTACACCCAAAGAAACACAACAGAGAATTGAGTCTTTAAAAGCATCATAGCTTCCAACAGAGTTGGAGATACAATCCACGCCCAAAGCATCCACACCAAAAGAATCCCAACTTGTAGAGGAATAAGAGATTGAGTTCACTTCAAAAGCATCAAAGCCTGTAAGGAAGGAGAGTTTCAGTCTAACTCTAGAGCATCATAGCCTTTACAAGTTGCATCACGAAAGTCTATAGACTCATTGTGAACCATGTAGATAATGTTGTAAAGTAGTCCAAATTTCTTATAATAAAAACAATATGAATTGACTCATGAGGTTTTTTTTGTTAATTATATTTAATATCTAAAAGATTGAGGGAAATTTACTCATGATGTAAATTTATTCCATGTGTATTATATAATGATATGGATGTCTACTGATGTGGTTCTGTAGAAATATTAAATGTGATGATGAAAATTTAACAATTATAATAATTTGGGTGCTGAGAATGAAGCAAAGCAAGAGGCAAGAAAGAGCATTAAAAAAAACTTTGAAAGCAAATAACATTCTCCTTTTCTTGCAAATAAAAAACATTAAATGCATCGGCATAAATATACAAAATAAAAACAAAAAACAAGCAAATGTAAGTGAATTTTAGTATTAAAAAATAAGAAATGAATGCAATGATAAAGGATTTGAAGGTAAATCTTTAAGCATCCAAGCAATGTCTACAATGCAATTTGCCCAAATAAAAAGTAAATATAAGTGAATTTTAGTATAACAAAATTGAAATTTGAGTGCACTATTAAAGAATTTAAAGCCAAACCTTCCATTGATTATTGGCGATAGGTTGTATTTATTGATCATACTAACTTCAATATGTACTAATGAGTGTAGTGCCTTTCACAAATTCATGCCACGTATCTTGATAAAAGTTTGTTTCAAAAATTGTCTTTTATTAGATCAAAATTGTGAGTGCCAAAAAAAGTGGGACTTGGGGTTTTTTCACTTTTCCTAATATGGTGTTCTAGGTGGTTGAGCTGATGCAATCGCCCCTTGATTGCTTTTAATTCATCTAAGTGATGCTCAACAACAATAAGAAGAATGGGAGCAATAAATTCTAAGGGGACCATTGCTCCCAAACCAAACGCCATATGGAAAGTAGTAAGATTTGTAGTGACCTTAGAAGCAATTATGTATGCCCAAAGTGCAGAATGAAGTTTAGTATCCCAATCTCCTTAGATGATTGCATTGTTTTAGTGAGTATAAGCTTGAGTGTCTTGTTTGTGGATTCAGCTTCACCATTGTCATGAGGATAATAAGTAGATTTGAACCTCATGTGGTAGTTCTTTCAATAGTATGATAGCATTTTCCACACATGATCCATTATAGTTGAAACATTCTCTCTCTCCCTCTCTCTCTCTCTCTCTCTCTTACGCTTTTGCACGTTGAAACATAGAGAGGTGGACTTGAAATAGCCTGCTACCCTCCCCGAATTTACCTGCACATTTAAAGCTCCACTCATTTCAGGAATACAAAGGTGGTTTGAAACCAAATTGAGCTATCGAATAAGTGACACACTCAAGCTGTGGTTGTGTGCTGATCAACGATAAGATCTAGGACGACTAACGTGCCAACATGCAACAACTTACTCTGATACGGCGTTGGCGGACTCCTCGGTCGTTGATGACGACGGCGCGACGTCCGTCTGGGACGAAACAGCGCCTATCATTCTGCTCAGCCTGCTTGGCCGGGCGATGAAGGGGCGGGCAGGCTTGCTGCACCGGGAAGCTGAAAAAGACCTGCGAGCAAGCTGCTGGGACACGTGCAGGTGAGGAGAATTAGTGGAAGAAGCCTCGACGGCCGTTGCGGTCGCGGAGGAGAGCGGGGCTCTAGTGTTAGACTGTTTTGATCGGTGGAAGCGGCATCGGAAAGAACCGTCGTGAGTGGTGGGAGCACAGACGCAATACATTTTCGTCTGCAATTGTCTGCCTCTGGATATATCAAACCCTGCAATCACATTCCGAGCTCATCATCCATCTACCCAGCGACACACAAATATCACATCTGCCATGCTCAAACGATCGACATATCTGCGTCAAAAATTTCTTCGAAGCATGCACTTCGCCGTTCTTCGCCACTTCCTGCTCCAAATCTATCACTCATGAATTTAAATAAGCTCTTCTTCCACATGTTCAACGTGAAGATGTGAGAACATGCTGCATGAGTCGCACATATTCTACTGTTCCATTCCGCAACTTCCATCATTTGGTTGTTCTTCGCCACTTCCACAAATCGCTGTTTTACACGTCGAGTCTTTTCAACGGCCGCGCTTCCTTCCAGCGAGCATGTTTGCCTACCGCAAGTATCTATCTCTAGTTTAAAGGCCTTGTCAATTATTCCACTAGTTCATCCTACAAACGTATTTCATTATCGGTTAACATACTTTCCGTCAACGAACAACAAATCCAACCCTCGTTTCAGCACGGGGCCGCTCACTATGGTGACCTATTGGACGAACTCTTTGGTAGCGCTAAATTGCTCTGGAAGCGTCATTTTCTCATACGAAAACAAACTTTCAACATTGCAAGGGCAAAGGATCGAGAATGTATCTCGGACTGAGATGGGTTCTCACTCGTTGCAAACTACCATTCAGTCGTGAGCATCACGACGGCAAAGAGCGCCGCGATTTCTCCAGGATCATACGATGTGGGGAAGATCAGAATCACCTTTTCTTGAAAAAGATACGAACAACCCAAATTGAATACAAGGGGGAGGGGAGAAGGAGAAACCTGGAATCGAGGCGGCCCTGGAAGAAGAAGCGATCAGAAAGAAGATTGCGGCTCCTCTAAAATTGAAGGGAATTCTGCTAACGGCCGCATCCTGCTTAACTGTCGCGCAGCCTTTTTAACCCCCAAACTGTCGGTTCTCAGGGCCTGGGTCGGTATGTCCACTATCCCCTTGAAATCCACCCACGAAATGTATTAACACATGATAGATACATTTGCATCTATATCTATACTTCTATTCTATAGCAGCTTCTTTAACCTATTAACCATTGACACCAACAAAAAAAAGAGAGCACACATGGTAGCTTGGAGGAGAAGAGCCTTCCATGTGTCACAAAGGAGTTCTTGGATGGAGGCTTGGAGGGGGGAGGAGGTGGAAAGACAAGAGGGAGGCTTTGGGGAGGAGGTGGCAAGACAAGAGGTAGCTTTAGGGGCAAGGAGGAGATAGAAGGTCAATGGAATAGAGGAGATGGAAGGTCACCTTCGGGAGGAAGGAGGAGATGGAAGGTTAATGCAATGAAAGGAGGAGATGGAAGGTCTCAGAGCCATGGGTTAAGACTTAACCAAAATTTAAGAATCAAAGGTCCACCTTCAGATGGGGAGTGGTTGAGGATGGTCATGCATCTTTAGGCAGGCAACATAGCAAGATCAATTCAAAATTCAAGCCGTGGTTGAGCCACGTGTCATCCTGAGATTCTTGTCCAGATATGTTATATCTAACAAAGGACTACTAGGAAGAGTCAATCATTACATAGTGAGATACGAGATCCAGAATGGTGGATCAATGCATGCTCGTATAATGTTGTGGATTGAAGAAAATGATATTGAAATTATATCAAATCAAATTGATGTACATATACCGAACCTGAATGACTTGAATATACTACTTGAGAATTTGTTGGAAAAGAAGCTTCATGATTTAGTAAAAAGAAAGCAAATTCATACATGTCAAGTAGCATGCAATTTGATGGATTCTGATAACAACCATAGATGCAAATATGGATTTCCATTTGGTATCCATTCAGAAACAAGACCGACGTTCGATCCTCTTACACATAGATGACTCTATTATTGCCCATCCCTTGAACATCGAAATGTTATCCCATATCATGCTAGCATACTATTGTTGTGGCAAACACACATGAACATTCAAAGAATAACAAATACAGGACTATCATACTACCTCTTAAAGTATGCTATGAAAACAGAGCCAATGGGACATATGAACTTGAACATTGAGGATGCAAAGCTCCTTGGACTTGACAATCTAGACTCTTTGAAGTTGAAAATGATAGCTGCATGTATTTTATCAAAGCCAACATCACCAACAGAGGAAGCACTATCATGCTTGCAAATTCCTACTATACAAAGAAGTGAGGTTGTATACTTCATAGACTCATCTCCACCATTGTTACGCCAACGATATCTTCAAGAGTATTGTGTGACAACAAAGCATCTAGTAGATACGTATTGTGGTCAACCAAACATCATGGAAAACCTCAGATTCTACGAATTCTGGAAGAAATATGAGATTCAAATAGGCAAGCACAAGAACAGTTACAATCCTGTTCATCATTTTGATGGATTTTTCTATAATATGCTATTGAAGCACATACATTTCAGAAATGAAAATGAGCTCATTTCCCAGGCAAATTGCTCAAACTCATACTTCTTGGAATGCCATATACGACAACTCATACAAACAGAAGATGACATTGAATCAATCGTCGAACAATATTACAGGGTGCACATGCTTATTGATGAGAATCGCCAGCAACTAATAAATATGATTCTACAAAAGAGTCCATTACGTGTATTGAATGGAAATTGTATAACATTAATAGATCTTGACAAAGAAAACAACATCAACAATAGATCTCAAATCTCAATACTTCGAATGATAGACGAGTTCAAGGAATTTGAGAAAGCGACTATCATCTGAGCAACGATGTTTATGATAAAATTACTAAATTACCAGGAGGCCTTCATGTCATTTGTGGTACACTAGGATCAGGAAAGACCTTCATGATCAAATACATCACTCACAAGTACATAGAACAAGGAAAATCAATTGTTCTTATAGCTACAACAGGTGCAGCGGCACTAAGACTGAGCTGCTTAGCAACTACACTACATCATTAGTTTTCTCTTCCAAAGAGGCATGACATGTTTCGTGCATCACTTCCTATAACAGACGAATGCTATCAAGACCTAAAATCTACGGACGTCATCATTATTTATGAAATCTCGATGATGACTTGCCAAATGCTAAACATGGTTGTCAAACAATTATGCAAAACTTGTAATCAAACTCTGCTACAACCATTCGAAAAAAAAACAAAGCTCTTATTCGGGGACATGGCACAACTACTGCCTATGTGCAAGTGCAAAATTTAAGACAACCAGTACTGTAAAAAATGCCACATCTGTAACTCGGGCTTTTGGACAATTGCTAATTATTCATTTTTACAAACTTCTATGCATCATCTTGAAGATCCTGTTTATGTCGATTTCCTAAATATTATTAGAATACACTAGCCTAGCATAAAAGAGATTCAATACTACTTAGGAAACTTGATCATCGATGAAACTAAGGTAGATGAATTCATTGACAACAATACAACTATACTTTGTACTCATCAAAACGACACACGCCACTACAACGAGCTCATTCTTCATAAACAATTCAGCGAAAGATAAATCAAGAAAATTAAAGTGATTTCAAATGCAGAAAACATAATCGAGTTACAAGAATGGCTGAAGGACTCTAATTTTCACTCAATACAAGAAATCGCAATTGGAGCACGAATTATGATTACTGAGAATATAGATCTCTCTATTGGAGCTACAAATGGTGTGATTGCAATAGTTATTGCATTAGATAACGACAACCAAACCAACAATTTAATGAAAATCCATGCAAAGATTTTATCAACAAACAAAAAGATTACACTTAGACGTTCTAAACACAAATGAAAAGTTATGAACTCAATATGGTATCACAAGACAACCTTTCCAGTAACTCTTGCATATGCAATAATTGGACACAAGTTTCAAGGATGCACGCTCAATGGAAAAGTTCTTATTGTGATATAAAAATCATTTGCACCTGGACTAACATACGTAATGCTCTCTCGAGTTACAACTCATAGACATCTACGAATTTTGATTCGAATTTCACCATCGGGATTTCCTTCACATGCCATTTGAATTTTAATTATGTAAGTCTAATTGTATTATGTAGGAAAAAAAATGATTCGTATCAATTGTGCAAATTCCAATATTTCATTCTCTAACATTATATAGTTTGTGCAGATTCAGTCAGATTTGTCCGATTGTACATCATACGACGAAGAATGGCAACCGCAGATGAGGTATATCTCATACCATCATTACAAAAGTGGGGGTCTCATTCACACAGTTGTTAATTCAATATCATATTCCTCGCTACATATTATTATTCTTCCTTCGTTCTACCTTAAATTCTTTGTCTGCGTATTTTCAAACAATTTTAAAACTAAGCTCGATTGGCTCAACAAGATCAAGAGAAATCAGCAAAAACAAGAAAGGGACAAAGTTACTTCTTGTATACAGCTCAGATGCGACTTGCAAACATGGCAGGAAAAGAGCCACAAGAATACATTTATGGATGGAGCACACTACAAGAGCTAAGGAATTTCATGGACAATAATCAACAAGATGTATCGTAATGGAAAGAAGAACATGGGGACAAAGACATGAGGGCTGATGGTAAATATCATGATGTTTGGCTTTACAAATTCAAATTTCCTTTCTTCTTCCAAAACTCAATACAAGAATGACGCAGGACTAACAAAGTACCTTATTCCAAAAATCACAAATAAGGACAATATCATTACTCTAATGATGTTGAGAATAGAAGCACAAGTTGTAATAGATCAACGTTCAGAAGGGATTTCAAGTTACTGCCTTGAAGCTCTTCATTTTGGCGAGAAAGTTAGCTTGGATGAGCTCCTCAAAATAGATTGAAAGACTAGAAGTATGATCCTAAAATAGAGTTCAACAACATGTACCAAAGTGATCAAGAAAAAAAAGGAAAGGAGTTGCCAATTACAATAGAACATGTGATTGCCGTTATTGATCTCAATTCCGCAAAACAAGCATACGGCAAAAATTTTGATTTCTTCTTGACTCCACCAAAGACCGATGTAACGCCACCGCTTACAGGTAAATCCTTCACTACAAATCTTACAAAACATGCTATCTTCATTCTCACATATTCATGAAATAACTCATAGCTCTTGAATGTCATATTACACATAGGAAAGCACAACTAAGACAAAGAAGAAGGCACAGAGGGCCCTTATTACATATTCTATATTCAATGCATTCCTACAACAAAGCAATATATTGGACAAATTAGTGACCTTCACAAATGGCTTGCACAACATAGAACTACCCTCCTTTGAAAATGAAACCGGATGTCAACAGGTACAAACCGTTCGACAAGAATTTCAAAGCAGAAGTCCTAGGAACAACGGACAAAAAATGCAAGGCAAATACACTGGAGCAAAAATTCATAAAAGATTTCAACACAACTGACTGAGCAAGTTGCTATAACAATCTCCGTGGAAATCCATCATCTACAAAAAAATACTACTTCCTAAAAAATAGAGATGGAAGTCCATTTTTGATACTTGAATACGACTTCCAATTTTGAAATACTTTCTAAAAAATATTAAAATAGTCTAGAGTACTTTCATGGAAGTCCATTTTTGATACATGAACAAGACTTCCAATTTTGAACTATTGTTAAGATACTTTTGCAGGAGTCCTAAATTTTGTATTCATTAAAGCAGGAACTCTTCTTTTTGTGTATTCAAGAAACTTTGGGAAATTTTAATGCATCATTAGAGGAGAATTGGGGTCTCAAAAGGGCCCCAAATTAGTGTTTCCTAATTTCGAGGGGTTAGTGAAGGATTTGAGGTGTACCAATGGGAATGCTCCTTTTTGTGGGGCAATGCCATGTTAAGGTGGCATGTCCATAATAAATGCCCAAGTAAATAGGTGGTTTCAATTGGAAAAACCATGGTTTGTGCTGAAAGAAGACCATGGATTTTGAGGAGAAAACCACCAAGTTGGGGGAGGAAGAAACATGTGCTTCCACGTGTCCTTGAGCACCAAAAATTTCAAATTCGCCCCTACAAAGGTCCAAAAAAGGCATTCAATGCATGGCAAGTGGACTTGCAAGTGGGAGGAAGGAGGAAATCCCACGAGAGTGACATGTGGCACTACACTTCCCAAAGTAAGGACCAAAACAGTGAGTAGCCCTGCGTGGTTGCCACATGGCACAACCCGCCACCACCCACCCAACCCGCCTACCAAAAAATTTATATGCGACTAGCGCGCCTGTGGGGAATGGAACCCACAACCTCATGTACATCATTAAAGAGCCTTGACCACTAGGCCACCAAGCCAATGGTGACACTCCTCCCTGCCACGTGAAATATAAAATAGCCCCACTTCTTCATTTGGTGGATCCTCGAGCATAAATGCAAGGCAAAACCATGTATAGTCCTTTAAAACCACCTTGTCCTCCTTTATGACCCCTACACATAGGATTGTATTAGGGAGACTAATCTTTTGCTAATCCATTCCTTACGAGGCCCTTTCAAGACCCCAAATCTCCTCTATACAATAGAGGCAAAAAAGCATTACTATTTAAACTTGTCTTTAAAGTGAATCAAGTATTTTTCCTATTATTCTTCGCCTCAGCACTTTTGAATTTTGTCACGAATGAAAGACTTCATGTCCATTTATAAATCATCAAAACAAGAACGCTTCCTATCTGTATTCAAGATACTTTCACGAATTATGTAGCTATTACAATATTGTTCCAGTATTAAAACTACTAGAAATACACTTCAATGTTGTTCATATATTCAAAATAATATTGTCCACTTCGAAATTTGAAAATTACTACTTCTTAACCTCGCAAACATCAAACTGCACCACACCAACATCAAACATTTACTCACCATTTACTTTCTCTAAATAATAGCAACTACCTACCTGGATCTAGTTGCCCGTGAAAGCACAGGTTCATCAGTATAGACATGGAGGCTTGGAGGAGGGAGGAGGTGGAAAGACAAGAGGCAAGCTTTGGGGGGGAGGTCACAAAGACAAGATCTAGCTTTAGGGCAAGGAGGAGATAGAAGGTCAATGGAACGGAGGAGCTAGAAGGGAGATGGAAGGTAAATGGAATGAAAGGAGGAGATGGAAGGTCTTAGAGCCATGGGTTAAGATTCAGTCAAAATTTAAGAATCAAAGATCCACCTTCAGATGGGGAGTGGTTGAGGATGGTCATGCATCTTTGCCCGTGCAAAGAACAGGTATTGACCACAAACAAAAGGAGAACACGTGGCAGCTTGGAAGAGAGGAGAAAATCCACGTCTCTAAAGGTGATCATGACGTTTGGAATTAGGATAGCGAGTTCAGGTGACATTTCAGTTCCAATGCTAATCAAAATCCAAAAGCCAAATGCCAAAAGGTAGCACCATTGATGGATGCCAACACTTTTTTCATGAAAATGAGAGTATTCTACTTTCGATGTCATGTTAGAGGGGGGGAGAGAGAAAGAGAGAGAGAGAGAGAGAGAGAGAGAGAGAGAGAGAGAGAGAGAGAGAGAGAGAGAGAGAGAGAGAGAGAGAGAGAGAGAGAGAGAGAGAGAGAGAGAGAGAGAGAGAGAGAGAGAGAGAGAGAGAGAGAGAGAGAGCTCTCATGACACTAGTACTGTCACAACAAGAAAAGGCACCTACAGACGCATTTCCTTAATTTTTTAAAAAACTTATGGGCACGTCTATTTGCATGTCTATTGGTGCATCTATAGACCCGTGTCTAAAGGTGCATCTATATAACAGACAAATGCGTATATAGACATGCCTAAAGACGTGCAAATAGATGCCCTACTAGAAATTTAAAAAACACAGATAGACGTGTATATAGATGCGCCTATAGACGCGCAAAGAAACACCCTACTAGAAATTTAAAAAAAATAGAGAGACGCATACATAAATGCATTTATAGATGTGCTTAGAGATGCACTACATAATATTTTTTATTAATCAAAGCAAAACTTTGTGTGGTTAAATAGAATGCTGTGTATGTTGTGTATGCTATGTAACTTCACACCGCCCCTTGAGACAACATCTTAGACTACAAATTACTAAGTTTTTATCTTGAAAATGACCCTTTTTTTTGCAACTATTAATGTTCCTTACCATACAACAAACTCTCAATTGCATTTAATTTAATTTAATTGCAAGTATGTCCCCCCATACATTATATGGGGACACACATTTATCAATGTATGGGGGGACATACTTGCAATTATGCTATTCTAGACAAGAACAAACAAATGTACATGCTTCTTTTCAAAACTATCTCCATAGGAATATAGATATTATGATAAATATTTGCCTCTTACAATTGGTAACGTACAAATTGTACATGCTTGTTTTTAAAACTATCTCCATAGGAATATAGATATTATGAGAAATCTTTGCCTCTTACAATTAGTAACATACAAATATTCATCTACATTAGAAAGTTGAAGGGTTTTAAATCAATGGTGTTTCTTTCACAAATGTCTAAGGTTTACATCCACAGCAACGCATGTAGCGAATACCCTTTTCTAAATTGATATACACTATCTATTAGCCAACAAAAAAAGGAGAGATGTGGCAACATGAAGAGCATACCATGTGCCATCGATTGGAGAGTTTTGAATTCAAAATAATGAATCCGAAACATTTGCATTTCATGATTCATAATTGCAAATGTTATTACATGAAATTACTCATAGGTTTGGCATACAGTTCATTTGGAAATAGGAAACTATGCAAATTCTCCCTTCAATTGGCATATCAGAGTTTTCCTGCAGATCCTCCCTTGAAGCTCTTCATCTCAAATCCGTCCTTGCCATCTCCTTCCCAATATTCTTTGCCAAGAAAATTCTTCCTCGCCATCTCTCCCTAAGTTGATGTTGTAAATCTAAGTTGCATTAATTCGCTCGAATTTTTTTTTTAATTCGAAAAAATGCGAAAAATCGTGATTTTCCCGAATGAAAACGAATCCAATGATTTTTCCTAATTTATTCGTATGAATAAACCTTTATTCTCACGAATAAACCTTTATTCGTACGAATAAACATATTTATATGAATAAACGAGGTTATTCGTACGAATATACGTAGTATAAATTTGAAACAATTGTTATTTTTTGTATTCATACGAATACATCCAACTATATTCTTGAGCCACCTGCTTGCCTGCCTGCCACCTCGTGGTTGCCTACCTACTACATCTTGCTTACTTCCATACCTACCAGCTCTCGTCATAGGTACCTTACTACACCTTACTTTTGTTATAGTCTTTTGTTAGTAATCAATGTTTCTCTCTCTCTTGTTTTGTTTAAGACTGGCACTCATCTCTCTTAGGAGAGTTGTGTGTTGCGGTCTTTTTAAATTGTTTAATATTTATTTTGTATTGTATTTAAGTGTGTAGAAAGGCTGGCACTCATCTCTCTTGCGAGAGTTGTGTGTTGCAGTTTGTTTTTGTCGTGTGTTGCAATTTTAATTATAATTATATATAATTATATTTTACCTGAGACTGGCACGAGACTGGCACTCATCTCTCTTAAGAGAGTTGTGTGTTGCAGTCTCAGTTTGTATAAAAATGTTTGTTTATAGGAACTCTTGGACTGGCACTCATCTCTCTTAAGAGAGTTGTGTGTTACAGTCCAAGCTTAGTGATGTTTTCATAGATGCTTATCTAGCACTCATCTCTCCCTTGAGAGTTGTGTGTTACAGTCTAAGTTTAGAGATGTTTTCAAGTACTTAGTCTGGCACTCAACTGTCCCTTGATAGTTGTGTGTTGCAGTCTAAGTTAGATATCATGCGACGTTGTCTTAGACACTTAGTCTAGCACTCAACTATTCCTAGATAGTTGTGTGTTGCAGCCTAAGTTAGAAATCATGCGATGTGCTTTTAGACACAGTCTGGCACTCAACTATCCCTTGATAGTTGTGTTGCGATTGAATCCTAGTGTTAGATGGTGAAGTCCACGATTAGGTTATACCTAGGTCATTTTTTGTGTTTTGATTTTCTATAGTATGTTACATGATTTGAGGCTTGAGCTTGAGTTGAGAGGTTATACCTAAGTAATTTCTTAGACTGCTTGCATTGATTTTCTTATTGCACCTGGCACTGAATTCTTTTTTGAATTCTGTGTTGCAGCTTACTACATATGAGATGGCTCACACAGGTGAGAAGAGGAAGTGTCAACAATCTAATCTCACAAAGTCTCAAAGAAAGGTGCTCAAAAACGAGAATATACACTTCTTAATGAATGTCGATCAGGACATCATTGAGACAGCTTTCCAAAATGGTGAAAGTGGTGTACAAAATTTGGTGAGGACAATGGCAGAGCGTGGAGGGAGGACCTTGCGTGATCGATTTCCATATGTTTTCAGAGTAGAGTCTATAGACTAGTATTTGTACCACTTAGCGATGGAGGGCCGACGATGCCTCGGTCAAATAGATTGAGACATAAACTCATGTGACACAAAGTGGGAGGCTCTTGTTGTAGATGCCAGGGTCATGTACATCAAGAATGCGTGGCGAGGTTACAAAGGCAAAGGAGCTGCCTCGACCTCCTTCCATCAATGCACCCATGTCCCCAAGCATAGCCGCAACCACAAGCATCAATGCACCCATGCCCCCAGTCAAATGCTGCATTACGTCCACCACAACCACAAGCACCAATGCACCCACATCCCCAGTCATATGTCACATTCCACCCAACACAGTCGCAAGCACCACTACAGCCATGCCAAGAAGTTCCTCCTCCTTTTTCACATCTCCCACCACATGCGCGATCACATTTCACCACATCTTTTGTGCCTCCTACTGCATGCACAGACCAGTTTTCATCTCCTATATTTTGGCCTGCACCACAAATGCACAATCTATCTGCACAAGTAGATACATTCCCATCTCCTTCATTCTTGCCTGCACAAGCACCACGCACATCACATGGCTTGCGTGATCATGTAGAAGTGCCAAGACCCATGCGGCCCATATTACTTCAATGACGAGACATCCGATTCATGCCCAGTGCAGCTGTAGGTATCATGGATGATTTTTTCATGTTAGTTTCGTTAAGAAGCAAAACTTTTATATTGGCATCGAAAGTTTATATGCCCTAATAAAAATAAATGTTCGAAACATTCGCCAAGATTTGAAACTTTTATGCAAAAAAATAGAAAGTTTCGCCAAGATTTACACCTTTTACTTCAAAATTCCAACAAAAATATATAAAAGTATACAATTTTATAACAACATTGCGAAACTAAAAAAATTAGCTCAATAAACTTTCGCCAGGATTTTATATTAATATATAAGTATAGCTTCGATAAAAACATCCCTGGTAGGCATAGGCACAAAAGGAACAATCAACATGTGCAATATTCTTGTCTCTCCCTTTGAAAGGGACAAGATTTATGCATGTAAGGTGTTGAGGGTTTCTGTGTCCGTTGATGCATTGAAGGCTAGCACATTGGAAGAAGCCACATGATTGGGCGATGCCGTACATCCGGGCATCATCCGGGCAATAGGTCTAGTTCATGACGATAACCCAATGATACTATTTCCGTTCTGGAATGGAAATCATTTGGAAAGAGGGCTAACCTACCTCGAACATGACAGAAAGCGACCATCTTCAGTGTTTCATAGAGATGATGCAAAAATGCTTGCTAGAGCTCCACGGGTCCGTCAGCAGGATTTGATATTTTAAGTGCACTAGTTCGCACTATTCATTACATGCACCAACACAATGTCCTACATAATGATTTGCATGCGCAAAACATTATGCTACACTTCTCGGAGTCATCCGAGGAGGTGTATCTGGGCATTTGTGATTGGGGAATGATGACCCCATGCAGCACTAGAAAGCACTATCCTGCATTACTTAGTGATGGCCCCAACACTGTGCGAAGCTCCATTGCTAGGTTTCATCACGTTGCTCCAGAGTGCCTTTGCACCAATCCCCCACCTTTCGATGTTGCATAGGATGTGTACGCCATGTCTCATCACATCCTGAAAATCTTGGACATTTGTGCACCATCGCCAAGTACGGGGCTCGCAAAAGCTCTAATCGGGCATTTATGATGATTTATGGTTCAGGGAAAGTCAACCAAACCAAATAGATGTCCAAGTACTGTCGATTTTTGTGGGATTTTTGACATTGCTCCAAGATGTGGTATACAGCTCAGTCCAAACCAAGGACTTAGACCAGCCAATAACTGAGTCTTTCTTGAACACCGGGATGTAACATGAGTGACCGATCATGGAACTTGTAACATCTTTATTTTTATATATCATCCAAGTTTGGATCCACTCCATTGGAAGAAGCCACATGCTTGGGCGGTCTCGTAATTCGATGCATTATCTATTACTAATGCAATAACATTCTCACTGCCACCAACTTTGCGGATTGCTCTTTCGTATATTTTTACAATATATGCTGAAGTTTTTTCTTTTAGAGATGTATCAATACTCTCCAAAAACATAGTTCCCTTGGGAGTAATGCACATTACATTTATCAAGGGTCTGGCCTACTTGCTAGTCCATCCATCAAACGCAAGAGTGCACCCATATATAGGAATAAAGTCCAATATCTTTTTTTTCAAGCAATCTACCACAGTTTGTCTGACTCTATCAAGATGACCGGTATGCATTTTATTATAATCTGGCAAAATAAATCCTGGTCTAGCACATGATTTCAAGGCATTACGAAACGTGCCATCTGTCATGACATTGAATGGTATACCATTTTCAACAAATGCTTTTGTCCATCTTAAGTGCTCTTCATGCACTTGTTGTCGAAGAAATCCATTCTCCATAGAAGATTGTTCTCCCTTTTTTCTCTTCTTTACCTGACAGACATTAGTCGCATCAAAACTCACCTGCAACCCGCTTGCTAGCATATCTACATCACCTTCATGTATGGATACACTCCTCGCATTTATTGGTGCTTCTCCTTCAACCGTCTCATCAACCTCAGTGCTCACATATTGTTGATTTGCATAATTTCTTATTAGGGTCGGATTAACCACTTTCTTCACTTTCTCTAAATACGATTTGCATAATGGAAGAACATCAGACAGAGTGCATGTGCAAGCTCCAACGTCACTACCTATTCTGAGAAAATGTTGCTTGATGGGAGTAGAACCACCTGTGAATTAGTGTCCACAATATTTACACTGCAAGAAAGAGACCAAGGCATGTACTTTTCGTATCTCCGTCACGTATGACCAAATCTTGCTGCGTACCATGCTTTTGAAGTTGCCAAAAATAAAATGCAAAAAAAATTAATTTGAGTATACAATAGAAACATATTGCAATACACATTTTATAAAAAACAACACATATTCTTTGAAAAACACATTCAAGCATGCAATATATCAATTGTCATTCAATCACGCTCTTTTAAAATGTTTCACATTCTATTGAAAGAATATTAAATATTTATTCAAAAGAAAGTGTAAGAATCAGACAACTCTTCTAATAACTTTTAAAACTTTCCATTCATACACTTTAAAACTCTTTGTATTCTTTCACATTCTATTGAAAGAATATTACATATTCATTCAAAGAAAGTGTAAGAATACAAACACAATAAAATCATATTTCTCACATGAGGTCTAGGGAACTCAACGAGAAGATCCTAAAACTCCCACATACAAAAATTCCCACAAGAGATCTAAGGAACTCAACAAGGAGATCTTAGAACTTCCACAAACTAATTTAATAATTTTATAAACATGAAAACAAGCCCATTTATCACAAGAGATCTAAGGAACTCACCAAAGAGATCCTAGAACTCCCACGTACAAAAATCTATTCATATGAGATCTAAGAAACTCAACAAGGAGATCTTAGAACTCCCACAAATAAATTTCATAGACACAAAAACATGCTCATTTATCACAAGAGATCTAAGGAACTCACCAAAGAGATCCTAGAACTCCCACATACAAAAATATATTCACATGAGATCTAAGAAACTCAACAAGGAGATCTTAGAACTCCCACAAACAAATTTCATAGACACAAAAACATGCTCATTTATCACAAGAGATCTAAGGAACTCACCAAAGAGATCCTAGAACTCCCACATACAAAAATCTATTCACATGAGATCTAAGAAACTCAACAAGGAGATCTTAGAACTCCCACAAACAAATTTCATAGACACAAAAACAAGCCCATTTATCACAAGAGATATAAGGAACTCACCAAAGAGATCCTAGAACTCCCACGTACAAAAATCTATTCACATGAGATCTAAGAAACTCAACAAGGAGATCTTAGAACTCCCACAAATAAATTTCATAGACACAAAAACAAGCCCATTTATCACAAGAGATCTAAGGAACTCACCAAAGAGATCCCAAGGAAATCTTAAAACTCCCACAAACAAATTTCATAGACACAAAAACAAGCCCATTTATCACAAGAGATCTAAGGAACTCACCAAAGAGATCCTAGAATTCCCACGTACAAAAATCTATTCACATGAGATCTAAGAAACTCAACAAGGAGATCTTAAAACTCCCACAAACAAATTTCATAGACACAAGAACAAACATATTTCTCACAAGAGATCTAAGGAACTCAACAAGGAGATCCTCAAACTCTGACAAAAAAATTTATCTCACAAGAGATCTAAGGAACTCAACAAGGAGATCCTAGAACTCCCACAAACAAATTTCAAACACATAAATATCTAAATTATTTTTATCACAAGAGATTGAAGGAACTCAATAAAGAGAACCTAGAACTCCCACAAACAAATTTTAAACACATAAATATCTAAAATATTTTTATCACAAGAAATCGAAGGTACTCAATAAAGAGAACCTAGAACTCCAACAAACAAAAGAAAAGACCAAAACAAAAATCCAAACAAGAGATCTCAGGAACTCAAAATGAGATCCTAAAGCTCCCTAAAAAGCTGAGGAACCAAGCGTGAGATAAGAAAAATTGGCAAACAATGAGATTATATGCAAAATCAAAGGAACGTATTCGTCCTAATACAAGTTTATTCGTACGAATACTTATTCGTATGAATATGTGGTGATGATGTGGTGATTTATATTTAAAAAATGTGACGTGTCATCATTTTTTTAATCAATTTTTTCTTCCATTCGAATCATTCAAGCGATTTTCTCGATTTTTTCGAATCACGAATTCGAATTTTTCTACTTAGTTGTAAATATCATTTTTCCTGGGCCTCTTCACCAGTGGATCCATAAAATTGATTCTTTGCCAACAGTACTATTGCAGATTGATTGGGTAATTGCAAATGTTTCTCCTTAAAGATTCTCTTCAAATTAGGGGAAATTCGGTTGTTTTTAAAATTTGTGCATAAAATTTATAGTAGCAATTTATCAAAAGGCTAAAATATAAAGTATTTTAGGTTCTTGAAAAAAATTATTACATAGACTATACAATATTCACTAAAACTACACACTCAAACTTTACTTTAGGATGCAAGGAAACTATAATGAAAATGTATGTAATTCAATACACTAAAAGATAATAGAACATATGAGAAAATGAAAAATTATTTAATTTTTTCACTCCTTTTGTTGAATTGGCTTTAGTGCTTGTACATACACATGTAATTTATCTCTAAATTTATTGCAGTTTGAATTTGACTGGCATTATTGCTTTTAATCCATACTCTAAAAGATAAGAAATGAAACTATTACATACATCATAACTTATATTTGTAATTTAACTTTGTAAAATTTGGAATTACTAAATATTACATTGGCTTATTATGTTTGAAACACAAACAAAGTACTTCTCTTGGCATAGAAGAGATATGCAACATACTGCAAATGCTTTGGGCAACATTTACAATTATCCAAAAGTTTTGCACTTTTAAAAGATGACCAAAATCTAAAACATAAGAAACACAACTAAATTATCCATTACGACATTGAACATCTAACATGAAGTTGTATATCTATCCCACTAAATTCATGATGGTTAGTATACTTGAATCTCCTTATGTAACACCATTGCATGATGATAAATTATTGCATATGACACAAGCTAACTGCTTTTTCCATCATGCTTTCATTTAAAAATCATGATGATAAATTATTATATATAAACTACCATGTAACAAAAATGATGTTTGCAAGTTTTCACATGATTCATTAAATTTTCTTAAATTAAATATACTATATAGGTTACATGAATATTTAAAGCACTTAAAATTGAACTTTTGAAAGAGCTAAAGCATGAAGATAAAGAATTCCATGCAAAAGTAGCGTACCGTAAAGCTAGTTTGAGACATTACAATCAATAGTAACTGCTCAAAACATGTTTATTACAATCACAACTTCAAAAAAAGAACTATATCAAATATCTAATCAATCAAACTTAAACATCCAAAGGTCGGTCATGTTTTTCTTTGGATACATCATCTTGAAAAGACAAACATCAAGTTAAAGCTTCAATTCGATGTTTTACATCAAACTGAATCTTTGATTCGATGTTTTGCATCAAATTGGAGCTATGATTCTATGATCTCTTCCTCTCTTACTCTCTTCTCCGCTCTTACTCTCTTTTCTTTTCCTCTCGTTCTCCACTTTCTCTTTTTTTACTCTTTTTCTCTTCTCCTCTTTCTCTTTTCTTACTCTTTTCCTCTCTCCCTCTCTTAATCTCTTTTCTCTCTTTTCCTCTCATTCTCTCTTCTCTCTTTTCTCTCTTTTCCTCTCTCTTCCTTGCTTCCTTTCGTACTCTCTCCTATCTTTTCTTAATCTTTTCCTCTCTTCCTTTTCTTTCTGTTTTCCTCCCTCCTCCCCTCTTTCTCTTTTCCTCTCTTCCCCTTCCTCTCTTCCTCTCTTCTTCTCTTCCTCTCGTTCCTCTTTTCTTCCTCTCTTCCACTCTTCTTCTCTTCCTCTCTTCTTCTCTTCCTCTCATTCCTTTTTTATTACTCTCTTCCTCTCTTTGCCTCTCTTTCTTCTCTTTTCATCTCTTTTCCTCTCATACTCTCTTCCCTCTCGCTTCCTCTCTTTTCTCTCATTCTTTTCATCTCTTCCTCTCTCACTCTCTGTCCCATTTCCTCTCGTTCTCTCTTTTCCAGTTCCTCTATTCCTCTCTTACTCTCTTTCCCTTTTCCTCTCTTCCTCTTCCTCCCATTCTCTCTTTTCCTCTTCCTCTTACTCTCTTTCTCTTTTTCTCTCGATCCCTCATCCATTCTCTCTTTCTTTCTCTTTCCTCTCTTTTCTTCTCTTTCTTTCTCTCTCATTCTCTTTTCTCTCTTTTCCGTGCTTCCTCTCTTACTCTCTTTCCCTCTTTTCTTACTCTTTTGCTCTCTTCTTTTTCTTTCTCTTTTCCTCCCTCTTCTCTTTTCTCTCTTTTCCTCTTTCTCTTTTCCTCTTGTTCCTTCATTTCTCTTTCCTCTCTTCCTCTCTTTCCCTATCTTTTTCTCTCTTTCTTTATTTTTTCCTCTCTTTTTACATTATATGCGATGAGTGATTCATTTTTTACATTCTTGT
The DNA here is from genome assembly GCF_047967505.1 of Dipteris shenzhenensis. NCBI lineage: Eukaryota > Viridiplantae > Streptophyta > Polypodiopsida > Gleicheniales > Dipteridaceae > Dipteris > Dipteris shenzhenensis. The sequence continues at coordinate 47,769,673 of NC_141611.1, read as the reverse complement.
TTTGTTATGTGTTTTATATGTCCCTACTTGCTTGTTTTTTTCCACCAGATTAATGGACCATCCAAATCCCCGGCAGTCTTCCCTAAACACAAACCCTCTACCTCATGTTGCCACCATACGGCATTTGGATTCCCTACTATCCCATGTAGCATAGAAAATCAAACACAATGAACAATGGGTGAGGTTTAATGTGGAAGTGTGCACGCATGGGTGGGATCGAGATAGAGCTTCAAGAGACGAGCATTTCTTGCATGTTACAAGATCCAATATGAGGATCCTTCGTAAACTTTGGAGGAAGCATTTTGAGCCCAAAATTGATAAATTGGATATCTTGAAGGAGATCATGGATTGTGTTGAGATCTTCTTGGACCATGGGTACATCATCCAAGAACAGTACCGGTATATAGAACAATATGTGCAAGATGAGGTCCGGAGTGACCCTTCTAGCCATGAGGAGGAGAGTGATGATATGAGTGATAGTAACACAGAGCAGTAGTAAACTTTTTTCTTTAACATATACATGACAATTTATCTTTTGGAGACCTATTTTGTTTACAGATCTGGATACATGATCATGTCTTTTTTGGAGACCAATTTATGTTTATTAATACAATTCTATTTAACACAAATGGTTTCCATTTTTATCTTTATTTTCTATTGTTGAGCTGGATGGCATGTATAATATAAGATGGTTATAGGAAATATGTTTTATAATACGGAGTTGTATGAAATTTTGTAGCTTAGATGGAATGTATTGATTTTTATACTACCTTGTAACAAAATATAACTTTCTACGAAGATATTAGATGATCTCTTGGAACTCTGGCTACTCTTTTTTTTAAATAACTCTTGGGTATATTATCTGGGTCTTTTTTAAGGGCTGGCTGCCCTCTAATGCATTTGGCTACTCTATTTTTGTGTATTAATCTTGGATATTATTACCTAGGACTTTTTTAGGAGCTGACTACACCTCTAATACATTCGTCTTTTCAATAGAACTTGAGTTTTAAGGAGTAAATTATCTTTACATTTATCCATACTTAAATATGATGGTGGTCTCTTTTCAAAACATAGAAGAGTAAAACTTGGATGTAAGTATTTATTGGTTTTTATATATGTAAGGATTGATTGGTTTTTCACTTCTTATTCAGTTTTGTGTTTGTGTTTGTTTTATTGTTTCTGTTTGTGTTTCTGTTTGTCCGATCCTCTTAAATTATCCATGCCATCATGTCACACGTTTAGAGACAAGACTCTTGGTGATCATGGGACTCCTCGAAGGAGGAGCGATCATGGACTCTACACTCGACCGACTCCTGAGAGGGTGACTCCTCATGGGGCTACCCCGCAAGGGACTCCTTTGTTAGGATCCTATGGCTTCATTGGGAGTCCTAATGAGTTTGTCATAGCCATGAGTGATGCGGAGGCAAAGTGGTTCTTTTCTCTTCTCTCCTCCCGGGGGACCTCCACTATTCCCTCTCCAGCACCCCCAAGGGACAGATCTTGGACATTGACAACTTTTCCTACTCTAGACAGTCGTCGCCTCTTTCCCCTTCTGAGGGATCATCACCAGGGCATCATTGTCATAGGTCCAAAAAGAGTAGTAAGGGTTGAGGCTGATGTGGTGGCATGGGAGATGTAGAAGAGCCTCAATACTCCCATCGCTCCAAGTCTCCCCTTTCTCATGAGACATAGTTCTAGTCTGGTCCCTTACCCACCCCTCTCACAAGATGTAGCACCCCCTGCATCCCTCGCTCTGCTACCCCTTGCTTCACCCCTCCCACTAGCTCTACTACTCCCACTCTATTCTCTGGCTCCACTATTCCCTCCACTGCACATCCTTCAGACTATATTTTGTCTGAGGACTTCTACTACCTCGTGAATAATATTGGGAAGTTGTAGAGGATAACGATGGGAGGAGGGTCATAAACTACATGAGGAGGGTGATGAGCATGCACTTTCTCAAGGATATCTTGAAACCTTGGAATCAACAGGACCAAAGAGCCAAGGATGTTGTCCTAGATTCCCTACAACAACAATTTCCCAAACCTTATGGGTATGAGTTAGAGCGAATGCCATGCTTATGCACGTGGGAGAGCTCCTAAGGTCTCGTAGATACGAGTTGAAGGAAGCTATTGAGAGAGGTTAGAGCAATCCAGGATGGGCAGACCCAAAAGATTGCAAGAAAGTGAAGAGAGACTTCAAGGAAAATCCAGATGTGTTTGCGACTCAGCAGTCGGTGGCAAGGAGACACCTAGAGACCGTAGGTGCTTCGTACCTCGAGAGCGATGGAAGACTAGGCAACGAGGCATGCGTGGTAAGTATATATTTTATCTTCTATTGAATATCCAATATGTTCAGTCATTCAAATGTATTGTCATTCATATCTAACTCCTTGAATTTGGAACCACATGAATCCGTGATTGGTAGGCCTCCAAATGACAATGAGTATAGAAAGACATACAAGATTGGATCCAAGCCTTAGTTTAAGGAGAAGGATCAAGAAGGATATAGAATCAATTGGCAAAAGGTAGCAAAGCATCATGTGAGTATATCCTAATCCTCATCATTGTCATTTGAGTATCATCGTTGTCTTACAATCAACTCTCTTATCTCATTTTCTAACTTGTTTTGTTCTTAGGGAGGCAACTTCGACCCATCTAGAGATCCAAACTTGGAGACTAAATCTCAAGCAAAATAGGAGAGGCTCATAGGCTTGGAGGAGGGTGAGGGATCAGACCTATGCAGAGAGCCTACAAACGAGGAGGGCGAGGAGGATGAGGAGAGTTTGGAGGAGGAGTAGTAGTAAGACATGACATTTTGTCACTTTGTATATCGCCACTTTTGCAATTTTGTAGTGAAATACTTTAAAAAATTTGCCATTTTGAACTTTGGCACTTATGGAGCACTTATGCCATTCTGTATCGCATATCATTTTGTAGGTCTTTTTTATAACATTGTAACATGATTTTATAGACCCCTTTTGTAACATTTACCATGATTCTATTGAAAAACAAAATTTGTGGGGTAGGATGCAAGCCCCATCCTACCCCACAAATTTTGTTTTTAATTCTATCAAAGCATCCATATATATCGACGTGCATATCGACACTAAGAACATTGACTTACTGACACGCATACCGATGACTATACTGATGCTTTCTTTGCGATACACACACTAACAGATATTTTGACACTATCCACTTGTTAAAACAAAAAATTACTTTGTATTTAGTGTCGGTATTGGCATCAAAAATAGGCTTGTGTCTTGTAGTGGGAGCACATCAATTTTATCACTAAGGTGGTTGCAAAACACCACTTTGTGCTTTTGCAAGTTGATCAAAGTCATGCCTACTTTGGTGAGGGGGAGCTATGGTCCAGGTAGAGTTCTATAGATTTTCCAATTCTTCTTATGCGACATAAGTCTTGTAGGTGAGGATAACTATCTAATCTTGAGTAACAAGCTGTAGCTTAGCAATTCATCTACGTGGGGCCTTAGAATTTCTTTATCATTCACAATTAAATACAAGCTGCAAGAGATACTACCATGATTATAGGCTTGAATGTGATAAAATTCCTTAATGAGCCTACTACTGTGCGTTCGAAATGGGATCAACCAGTGACACTTCTCTGCCAAAATTGATCATCAAAGATTTGGGAGGGATTTAAAACAACCGTTTTAAATCGGTGAAAAAAAATGTTTCAAACAATTTTTGGGAGTCCTTGGAGCGATTTAAACCGGTCCATGAACGATTTTTAACTGCAACTAGTTGCAGCAGGTTACCATGCAGTAAAAAGTTACAACATGTGGTAACATGGAGAAAATACCACAAGGTGTTTTGCATACCATTCAGTATGTCATATACCACACGATAAGTTGACTTTACCATTCGGGATTACACTAACTACTCCATGGTATTATTAATTTACTATGTGGTATATTTGATTATATAACTATGCACTGACAATGTACGGTTTGCATTCCCAAGATTCTAGTACTACTTCGATCTCAATTTTTAAAAAAAGGATAAACAAACCTTCCAAATTTTTTGGTAAGTTTTCTTATCCTTTTAAAAAATGTCCAGTGTCAGTGGTGGGCTCACTTAGGCTAGGTTAATCTACCCATACCAGGATACAAAATGGATAAATGCAAAGCTCTTCGTTTACACTTTATCATTTGAGATTTAAAAATTTTGTTTTAACAAAGAAAAACATTTTTTTAAAGTATAATAATGGTAAGAAATTTGAAGTTACTTTCATGAAATATGAAAAAGAAGCATGTTTTTAGTGTGCATAAACTATAGTTTTTAAAAGTTAATGAAAATAGAAAATGTTTTTAGTAGCGTTAAACTATTTAGTTTTTAGTATTCATAAACTTGTTGTAAAACAATCAGATGTTTAGTAGTCATAAACTATATAGTTTTTAAAAATAGCAAAATAAGTAAATATTTTTAAAAGAAAATATCTATGTGCCAATGGGGAGTTCGTGTATGCCGACTCGTAACTACTCGATATGGATACTAAATATCTATGTCGCATGTGCCAGTGGGGGGTCCACGGATACCGACCCATAGCTACTCACACATGGATGTAAAATACTAGATAATATATTATAGTTTATAGTTATTACTAGTAAAAGAAGAATACTTGACTTTGACCACTTGTGGATCACTTTTGCCAGTTGATAACAACCCGTTAAAAGTCTAGCCAGTTGTGTAGCTCAAAATTGCTAGCTTGTATCAACCCACAAATTATACGATAGAGATTGTTATGAAACAAACTTGTTCACTTACTAGTACTTAAGACACAATTTGTGGCATATTATAACCTCGGGGAGTCACTTAGTGTAGTATGTCTATATCACATGCGTTCAAGGCTTCTTTTATAAATGCCAATGTACCCTATTTTTAGCATTTCCTTATAGATTCCCCTCTGTAAAATTTTACATGGTTTATAAATCCCATAATGTAGATAAACTTTTTTCCTAGAGGAGTACATACATTACTACTTATGTTAGACATACATTACTACTTTTGGAGTCACTGTACAAGCCATGTGACAGAATCACAATGTAAGATATCTACAGATACCCACATGATGTGCATTAGAATCTAAATCTATGAACACAAAAGAGAGGCGTATAGAAGGGCGCTTGACCAACTTTTACCATGCCATTGGTGCTCCAATTGATCTAAAATATAGCCTTGCTGATGTTCTTTTCAACTTTGTCCTTTGTTGAAAAATTATTCAATTGAGGGGCTTTTAACTCCTAATGATGATACCATCCATCATCTTTTATCTCAAAAAACACTATATTAGGGAATTAGGGAATTTCCAAATAGTTTGGGAATTCCCAATATGGTTAAGATTTGTCCACATTGTCAAATCTTAGAAGGAAGTATATGGATGGCAACAAGCAGGATGCAACCTTAAATGTGCAAAGGGGAAGATCAAAGTTCAGGGGGAAGTCCCAAGAAAGAGGGAAGTCTCATAGCAAATCCAGGGCACAGAACACTGGGTGTTACCATTGTGGCAAGAAGGGCCACATGAAAAAGGATTGTTACAAGCTGAAAAGAGAGCAAAAGGATAAGAAAAAGAATGCAAATTGGGGTGCAAATAAGAAGTAAGAGAGTCCAAGGGAGGACAAAGGAAAAATGAAGATCGAGGAGATCAATGCAGTCAAGTAATAATAGTGACAATGACATACTCTTCATGTCTAGTCTACATGTAGACTTGCTTACCACTTTAGATGATGCATATTCCCAATATTGGATTTTGGATTATGGTGCTTCATTCCATGTTACTCCCCATAGGGAGTGATTCTCCACTTATTACAGTGGAATAACTATGCATGTGACATAGTGGGAGTAGGTGACATAAAGTTTTCTTTTGCAAATGGGTCTACATTTGTTTTGAAAAATGTGAAACATGTGCTTGAGCTAACCAAGAGTCTTATTTCAGTGGGTCAGCTAGATGACGTTGGTTTTTAGACCACTTTTGGCTTTCAGAGTTGGAAAATTCAAAAGAGCTCTATGGTTTTGGCCAGGGGTGCCAAGTGTGGGACATTGTATCCCTTACATATGTCAAGGGTATTTGATCATGTTGTTGCAATGACCGAGTAGCCAAGTACTTCTTTGTGGCATTGCCGATTGGGGCACATGAGCCAAAATGGAATGAAACTCTTATGCCATTTGGGTTATGTACCGCACTTGAGATTTTTTGACTTTGAATTTTGTGAGCATTGTCTCTATGGGAAGCAAACTAAATCAGCCCATAAAAGAAGGGGAAAGAAAGAGATTGAAAGACTTGATTTGGTGCATTCAGATGAATGCGGTTTCATGCCTACACGATCATTGGGCAGGGCTGATGTGACATTCATTGATGATGTAACTAGGGAAAGTGTGGGCTTACGCTATACCTCGAAAGAGCGATGTGTTCCAAGTACTTCTGAAATGGTTGGCTTTGGTTGAAAATTAGTCAGGTAGAACGCTTAAATGCCTACATACTGAAAATGGTGGAGAGTATATCTCTCATGACTTTCAGCATTTCTATGATACACGTGGGATCAAGAGGGATCTCACTTCCCCTTGTACTCTAGAACAAAATCTAGTTGCAAAACATATGAACCACACCATTCATGAAAGGTTGCAATGTATGCTTTCCAATGCAAGTCTTTTTGGTGGTTTTTGGGTTGAGGCAGTGAAGTTAGTAATACATGTGATCAACAAATCACCTAGTAAGAGTTTGAATTGTGGTATTCTTGAAGAGGCATAGAGTGGCAAGAAGACCTCTTACTCTCATTTGCATATATTTGGGTGTGAGGCATATGCACATGTGCCAAAAGAGCTTCGGAAGAAGCTAGATCCTAAGTCTAGGAAATGCATCTTTTTGGGTTATGGTGAAAGTGGAGAGGTGGGCTATTGTCTTTGGGATCTAGAAGATAAGAAGATCATATGAAGCCATGATGTGGTCTTCAATGAGAAGAAGATGCATAAGACACCCATGAGGGATGTGGAAATGAGGAGAATCACTTCCCAGGATGTGAATCACCTGCATATGTTGATAGATAGCAAGCTGTCCATGCACCGAATGTGTAGGAAATGATGCCCCCAAGTACTCCCATAGGTACACAATCGAGGGCAGATGATGGATCATCTATTGGTGGAAATGATGAGCCAAATGTGGCTGATATGCAGGTGGGAAAGCAAGCTGAAATGCCCTTGAGAAGATCAGCTAGAGTGTCTAGACTGCTTGAGAGATTTGTTCCAGGGACAAACTATGTGATGCTTAATGATTGCGGCGAGCCTTCTTGCTATAGGGAGGCTATCATGCGCGAGGATCAACGCAAGTGGGAGTATGTTATGCAATCAGAGTTGATGAATTCACTCATGAAAAATAAGACTTGAGACTTGGTTTCTTTGCCATAGTGAAAGAAACATGGATGATTTTTTCTTGTTAGTTTCATTAAAAAGTGAAAATTTTATATTGGTGTCAAAAGTTTGTATGCCCTAATAAAAATAAAGGTTTGAAACATTCGCCAGGTTTTGAAACTTTTATGTGAAAAAATTTAAAGTTTCGCCAAGATTTACAACTTTTTCTTCAAAATTCAAAAGAAAATATATAAAATTGTAATATCTTCTATTAACATTGTGAAATAAAAAAATTAGCTCAATAAAATTTTGCCAAGAATTTATATTAATATATAAGAATAGCTTCGATAAAAACATTCGTGGAAAGAAAGAATTGCCATGTAAATGGGTCTACAAGATGAAGGTAACAAGTGATGATGTGCCTAAGCACAAGGCCCATTTGGTTGCTAAAGGGTTCAAGCAAGAGCAGGGTGTAGAATTTGATGAGATCTTCTCTCCAGTTGGGAAGATGACCACATTTATATGTGTACTTGGACTTGTGGAAGTAGAGGATATGGAGCTTATGTAGATGGATGTCAAGACAACTTTCTTGCATGGGGATTTGCATGAGGAAATTTACATGGTATAATTGGAAGGCTTTGATGAAACCAAAAGGTATTTCTTTCACACACAAATTCACCACTTAATCAATTGGAGAAGAAGAACACAATCACACCACGAAAGCGACAACAAACTGGGTACAATCTCCCCCCCTAGATGAGTGGCTCGCGCTTCCTCATCTAGAGTATTTATGATATTTCATAAAAGCACCAAGGAGCAAAAATTATCCCTCTCTTCCAAAATGAGGGATTTGCTTTACATAGCCATCTTAGGGCCCAAAAATGAATTATGTCCACTACAAAATATATTGCTCAAACTTGCAATAATAAAGTAAATATAAAATTGGCCCATGGCCATATATAATGCACTGTGCAACACCTCGATCGGTACCCTCGCACTAACTCTAATCCTCGCTATGAGTTCCATCACCTGTACTCAAGCCGCCAATTACATTAGTAATTAACAACTAATTGAACGAATCACCAAATCAACCGATCCCAACATAACCGTGCTCAAAGCACAATAATCAAGCACAACACCAATAACTCTAGCGACATCAGTATTAACATGGAATCACCCACAATATCGAGACCATCTAGCATGGCAAAACACAAGCTAGTCAGGCGTCCCTAACTAACCACACAAAGTGTCCACTAGGACCCCCGCCGCGTCCGATGCGCTCCTATGGAGTACTTTGCCATAGTCACACTCGACTAAAATAATAATGTCCAAAGCAAGATATATCAAAAATATAATTTTCGTAACATTTGAACAAAAGGGCAAAGAGAATTTGGTTTGCAAGATGAAAAATAGTCTCTATGGCCTTAAACAAGCGCCTAGAGAATGGTATTAGAAGTTTGATGCTTTCATTTGGTCCTAGAATTTCAGAAGAAGTGAGATTGATGATTGCCTCTACACTAGAAGGGCTAAGGATAATAGCCTGATACTCCTGGCACTTTATGTGGATGATATGCTATTGGCTAGCAAGAACACTTATGAGCTCGATGCATTGAAGGCCAAGTTGCATGAGGCCTTTGACATGAAGGATTTAGGACCTGCAAGTCATATACTTGGTATGCGCATCACGCGTGACTGGAGTAGGAAACTCCTTTGGCTTTCATAGAAGAAGTATGTTACAAACGTGTTGCAATGTTTCAATATGGAGGGGGGGAAGGAAATAAGTAATCCATTGCCTCCATATGTGAAATGAAGTCAGGCAAATAGCCCCAAATCATATGAGGAGAGGGCCATGATGTCCAAGGTTCCTTATGCATCAACGGTTGGGGAGTCTTATGTATGCTATGATAGCTACTAGATCGGACATTACATTTGCAGTAGAAATAGTTAGCCGATATATGGCTAATCCAAGAAAGAGGCATTGGGAGGAAGTTAAGTGCATCATGAGGTACCAAGTAGATGTGTATCTACTTTGGCAAAGGAGAGATGCGCGTACTTGGGTACACAGATTCAGACTATGCAAGGCATGTGGATAGCAAGAGATCCACACTTTCGGTTATGTGTTGCAGGTGGTGCAGTGTTGTGGATGTCTTGCACACAGAATTGTGTTTCTTTGTCTACCATAGAGGCGGAGTATGTTGCAGCCACAAAGGATTGCAAGGAGGCTATATGGCTTGATGGGCTAGTGGGAGAATCTAGGATTCATACAGGTGTACCGACATTGCATTGTGATTCCATGAGTGCTATTCACCTAGCACAGAATCCGGTCTTTCATGTAAAGACCAAACTCATTGAGGTCAGGTACCATTTCATTAGGAAGGTACTTGAGCTTGCCAAGGTTCATATGAATCATAACCCTAGAGATATGCTGACGAAGAGTCTACCTAGTCAGCGATTTGAGTATTGTCATGTATTGATGGGCATTGAATAGTATGTCCACTGGTTGTTCTCCCTTAAAGGCACATTGGCCTCTAAGTGGGCAGTTGTGGGGGTTAAAGGCCACTGTACCTTAACCCTAGTTATGTACAATACTCAAACACATATATATATGGATGACATAGAAGATTAGGGTGGTTTGCACCCACCAAAACTTGTGTGGCTCTCTATTCTAGCTCTCCCTCTCTCCCTCTCTCTTCCATTTCACTTCTATTGTTGAGATGTCTCACATGAGAACCAAGAGAAAAGGGGGTCTTTCTATCCATGGGCATCCTGGTCAGAAGGTGGCCATGATGATGTGGGTTGACTTTCTGACCAATCTAGGGGTTGCAACGTGTGGCAATACTAAAGTGCCTAAGTGGATTATTTTGACTGGCAAGCTACGGTATGGATTCTTGCAAGATTGCTTGGAAATTTTTGGTTGATGAAGGTTCATTTATCATCACATAATTGGTAGATCAATTGCTTGTCATGAAAGCAACTGCAAGTGAACATGGGTTTTGCCTCTACTGCATGACAATGGTATCAAATACCAAAGGTGGGAGCCAATTGAAGATGTGTCTCTCCAAAATCTTTAAACGTTTAGTACATTAGATCATCTTTCATGATAAATGCATTCTTACTCATATTTTTTTGTAATGTATTAGGTTGTTTGGTTGGTGCTTTGTTCTTTTGTTAAACGAGGGCTACAAATGCATGATTTCATGATTTATAATAAAAGAGGAACAAAAAAGCAATTGGGAAGAAAGATATGTGTACTAAAATGAAATTGGTTAAGGGAGTGTGTGTTTGAAGAGACCATCATTTCAAAACATGAAAATGGAGCTGTTTGCGGTGGTATTGACAGACAAGTGCCCTTGAGCAAGTAAGAGTAAAGCACTTTGTGAGCTTGCACATCCCATCTTTCTAATTTAAACTTCCCTTTTCATTTTGTTTGCAGATATATGCTCCATACTTACATGAGGGAGGGAGACATAGACATAAATGCATTTGTTGGGCAAGAAACATGGCCAATGAATGTGTGGAAATGGACCAACACTGCATCTCTTTGGAGAAAGACGACATTTTGCTAGACAATATTCTTAGGTGCTCGAGGGTTTTGATGTACTTTTATTACTGTGACATGACATTAAAGCATTACTTTTGTGCACTTGAGTAGACCTTTGACAAACTCTATATGAATATTGCAAAGACATGAATAAGAGTAGAAATTTTTTACATGCATAAAATTTGCAAATGAATTGTCACTCTCTTTTTAGGGCTATTGCAAGGAAAGTGGAGTTGAAATCACAACTACAAATTGCACTTGAAGCGACGTTAGCAAACAACGATGAGAGGCCAATTTTTTTGGATTAGAGTTGCTTTTGAACACAATTTCAAAAAAAAAAAAAGTCGCTTAGTGACTCAAAATTATTTACTAAGTCGTGTAACAAATAAACTAGAAAATTGGGCCATCAGCATAGTTTTTGGGAGGGTTGCTAAAATTGTCTCTCACAATGACTCTGGTAATGACTGGAACCACTTGTATTCCAGGTTTTGACTCAATTTAAGGCATGATTCCCACTCTTTCTCCTACCATTTGTTCATGTGCAAGATCTTGCCTTCCTTCTCTGACCGCTCTATTACTCTCAGGCTCTTGTAGTCTTGCACTCTCTTTCCTTCTATCCCTCGCATTGCATTGCCTCAGGTTCTTGCATCATTCTCTTTCTCTTGCATTCCTTCAAGCTCTTGTATTGAGCACTCTCTTGCATTACTTCATTGCTCTCTTGCTGTATTCTTTGACCTTTCCAGATCCAACTATGGGAATGATGGGATATGGATCATAATTGATAGGTTCAGTAAGTAGATCCACTTCATTCCAATAAGAAAAACCATTAAGGTAGACCACATGGCTATTTATGAGGAAACCATCTTTTAGTTAGCATTGACTAGATGATTCCCCTTGCTGAATATTCCTCATAAGCTCTTTGAAATCGAGAACTTGAAGGTAAAGATCTTTCATGGCCTTGGGGTTCTTGTCTTCGCTTGTTATGTCCTCCAGATCCTCCTTCTGCTATAAAAAGATAAAAAAGTTAATGCAACAAGCTCGTCTAGTGGCAATACTAAGTTGTACAAATTTCCTTTTGCTCCCCAAGGCTCATAACCAGCCAGCAATGGCTGGATGTAAAAGATTCTTTTGTTGGAAACTTTTTGTCAATACTTTGATTGACATATATGTAAAATGTGGCTAGCTTGCAAAACCATGGGAAGTGTTTAAAGGGGCACACAATTGAAGGGGCTCATAATCCTATGTATGGCTATGGTGCAAGAGAAGGTTAGGATTCTACTTTAATATTAAAATCAAATAAAGACAGAAGCCATTTTTATAGATATATCATATTGAAGGAGAGGATATAGCATACCTGATTTACTATGAATGGAAACCCCTCTATTGTGTATAGCATTAATGTGAGAGCACACCTTAAATAATCCTCCACAAGTCCACCCTGTTACCTTGAAAGGAGAACTTTCTTCAAATTTGGATTTTCAACTACATTTCACTTGAAGGACCCTACAAAATGAAACGCATGTCTAATCCTAACTCTCAGTCATGGACATGGTGAAAATCCAATCAATCTTGCTCAAGGTGAGGAAGTTTCCCTCACTTCTAGGGTGGTCACTTTGTACAACATGTAGCATGCATGTAACATAGTAGGTACAATAATAAAAGGGGTTTTTTAATTTTGGTGGGCTTACAACACATTTGTGAGGAGAGGGGGTTAAATTAACTGTATGGCCATGTTGGCTGGGAAAAATTTTAATTGTTTTGTGAGAAGTGGTGGAATTGTTCTAATTATGTCCTCTCTGTGGCCCTTGGTGCTAGGCCTTTCATGGCTATGATCTTGTTTATCTGCCTAAGTTTTCAGAATGTTCTCATAAATTCGTGAGGAACTAGTGATTAGTGTCCAATTGCAGCATCCAATGATGTTTGTTTCATTGAAAAAAAGAGAGAATAAAATCAACAAGAAAATCCAAAAGGGATGAAACCTAACGTGTACATTTTCTTGCCATGTTGGAGATCTTTAAAGATTTTGCATCTCACAGATCCCATGCATATGCTCAATAATATTAAGGAAGCTTTGTGGAGAAATTATCAGTGAAACAAATACAATAGTGGCTAGAAGAGATCTTGAATTAGCTGATACAAAACCTCACCTATGGACAAAAGAGTGTAGTAATGAGCATGTCACATATGAGATAGATCCATGGATCTTGTCTAAGAATGAGTATTAGCTAGTCAAGGAAATAATGGTGGTCAGAAGGACACCTACCAAATATGGAACATTTTTTAAGAACATGTTTAATAATGATGATCAATTATATGGCTTATAGCGGCATGACTGATATAATCTATTATATGTTGGTCTTGTAAATAAACTAGAGTCATCCTTGTAAGTGAGTATATCTTAGCTATTTCTTACCAATTACATATATATGGTAGCATATTTTACCATTGGCCATTCAAGACTGCTAGACCAAGGTTTGCATGAAGCCATTTATCAGCTAGGGATAGTCATCATGAGGTAAGCAAGCATGAGCAAATGGTCTCTACAAATTGGTTTATCTATTTTATATCGTGTCTAATTTTGACTAATCAGCAAACATGTGCATTGTATAGGTGGACGATTTCAAGAAAATTGAATTGAGTAGAATTCGTGAGGATGAGGATGGAGTGCATAGAGCTCTTATGTTGAATGGAAAAAGAATTGCTAACTAGCTTTTTCAACATACAAGAACATATACTAGTGCATTTTGCGGATGAGATGTCTCTTGTAGGTGTTTTCACTAGTCGATGGATGTTCTTTTTTGAAAGATTCATGAAAGTCATTACAGGATTTATTCATCAAAAAGCACGACCAAAAGGGTCTAGGCACAAGTTCATAAAGATGCTCGCCAAGGAGGAAGTAGAAGGAGATAGCGCAAATGAAGAATGCCCATGATAACACCATTCAAATATCGAGAAAGAGTGAAGGTGGTGGTGATGGTCAGATGAGAGTGAATGAAGATGGCACCCAAGCGATAAGTGATGACAGAAAGGACATTCGAACAAGCAAATGTTTGGATCGCTCATTTTTGTGATGATAGAAAAGAACATTCACACAAGCAAATGTTTGGATTGCCCAGTTGTACTTAACTCATTGTAAAGGGAAAAATAAATTATTGAAAAGGCCACGGTAGATCCTTTGTATAAAGACTCATCCAGAGCAATATTTCTTGTAAACTTATGATAATGTAAAATTGCAAGCATAGCTATTGCTATTTTTTAGAGTACAAAAGAGGCTTCCATCATGTCTCGGCTATATAAACCTTTTAATTTCTTGAATATTCAACAGTGTTATAGTTTTCTGCATTGAAAGTAAAAAGAGTCTTGCAAGTCTCTTGTGTATACATTTTTAAAATTTTGTGAATCTTCAATAGCGTGGCTTTTCATGGATTTAAACTAATAACTCGAATTTTTTAATTTAAGAATATTATTCTTAAAAATAAGAAATACAAAATTAGGATTTAATAGTAGCTTTTGCATTATTAGTGCAACATTGTAGAGAGATATTTTGAAATGTATTATGTGGAAATGACAGTGCCAGAAAGTAAACTTTTGTTTCTCGAATGACATTTTCATAAAGTAAACTTTTCATTTGGGAAAGATTTTAAGGAATAGTCCAAAAGTAGACATATGAGTCCAAAATTAATGAAATAAGTGTTTCTTACCTGATGGCCCTTCTTATGAGTACTTTTAGCCCGAGGAAGATCAATCCACCGTTTAGTGTGACACCCCAGCTCCAGCACAAAGTCTCATGTAGACTTGCATCTCGCCAAAGCCCCACCCACAGGCCTATATTAACCTACGAATCAAATCAAGTCCCACTATTTTAAGCGGGATCTAAGAGCATAGGCGATCGTACCACAACATATTCCTCCAAACCCCTACACGTCTCCCCTTCCCACATGATAGACAAACCATTTTGTGCATTCAACCCATGGGGCCTCACACTCAAATAGTCAAGGAAGCCATTGTTATATTTCTCCTATCAACACTTAGGAGCCCTAGCCCTCCACATGACTTGGAAGCCTTGATATCCTCCTAGAAGACATAGTACCACCTAGTTTATCCTTCTCCACCCATAGAAATGCTCTATCATATGCTTTATCAAAGTCAAACCCCATGAGGATACAACGTTGGCTAGTACTATAGCATAGTATAAGACAGAGGAAACACTCAGAATATTCTCATGTTTGTCCTTGCCTTGATAAAATCGTCTCTCTCTCTCTCTCTCTCTCTCGCCGTCATGCAAATCTCCTTGATTCTGTAGGCCAACGCTTTAGCCATTAATTTATAGGATGTATTTTAATGACCTTCCCAAAATGCAACATAAAAATTCAGTTGTGTCAACCCATTAGGATGAGATGACTTATCATTTTTCACTTAAGATTCATTTAGTACTTAAGGGTGTTCACTCAAAGGGAACTCTGCGAATTAAGATATTCTAAGGGCTTGTTTCCATGTCTGGGAGGTGTGACGTTCAAATGAGCAGCACAGTGCCTAAGGCATTTAACAACGAGCATTCAGGCCACACTTGAAAGTGACAGGGTGCTTTCGAAATCGTTGATTGTAAGCAAAGAGAGCGGGGAAAAGTGGACATGAGTAGGGTAGAGAAGGGGCTCAAGCTGCTACTGGGTGCGACGAAGGATGGACCGTTTTTCGAAAGGCCCAAAGGTGCACCACCATCCGTTCATTTATCATCTGGTGCGGGGGCTCAATGCCTGGACAAGTGTGGGAACAAGCCCTAAAGGGAGGAGGCATGACGTAGGCCTAAGGGAGGGGGTGATGTGAGGCATGACGTAAGCAAAGAGGGACTCTCTCTCTCTCTCTTTTATATATATATATATATATGTATATGTATATGTATACACACATACACACACACACACTCTCTCTCTCTCTTCGCGCAGCGTTGGGCTCGTTGGAACATGGCCGTCATTCACGTTTTTCTTCTTCGCCGTCATCGCCCTGTCATGTACCTTGCCTGTAGTCCGTGGAGCTTCTCTTCCATTAACCT
Organism: Dipteris shenzhenensis; assembly: GCF_047967505.1. Lineage (NCBI taxonomy): Eukaryota > Viridiplantae > Streptophyta > Polypodiopsida > Gleicheniales > Dipteridaceae > Dipteris > Dipteris shenzhenensis. Next base: position 47,753,715 of record NC_141611.1, on the reverse strand, counting down.
CTCAGACGTGGGGACAGCGGATTGTTGGACGTTGGAACTGAGAAGCCAAGGTCAGAAACGTGAAGTCCTAAGGAAGAGATTTTGTCATTACGGCACAGAAAGAGTGAGAGACTTAGAGTAGTCAGAGGAGATCAAGCGAGCGAGAGAGAGTGTTTTACACAGCACGCGAGAAGTGAGGATCTAGCAAAGAACCATGAGCTTATATATTGTTATAGAACAATTGTATATTGCTTGAAAGTAGCTTGCAGTAGCGAGGAACCATGGGCTGTATGTAAAAGAACAATTGATTATTGCTTGACAGTAGCTTGCAGTAGAGATCAGGAATTGATTGCTCGAGAGTTTTTGTCGACTCCCCCTCTTCATCCTGATGTTCGGTGTCTAGGAGAGACCAGCTTCCATGTAGATAAGAGTAGCGCAAGAGCACACAGAGAGAGCGACAGAGGAACCAAAGAGCTAAGAGCAGAAAGACAGAGGGAAGACGGACATCCTTCTTCATGGGTCCTGGTGGTCTCATCGCCGTCCTCGTTGCAGCCCTTGCAGTTTACATCGCGCTCGATCCCCTTCGCATCAGCCCTCTCGCTGGCCATCCTAATTTCACTGCCAAGCCTGTTACCATTCCTCCGCCAGGAAGCCTCACATTTCCTAGAGATGGCGAGAACAAGCTCCAACGAGCCGAAATCAAGTTTTTGCATGATGTGATGGGCCCCGAAAGCCTGGCGTTTGATGCCTCTGGAAGAGGGCCTTACACTGGTATTGCAGACGGAAGGATTATGCGCTGGGATGGTCCTGAACATGGCTGGACAGAGTTCGCCACGCTTTATCCAAAAGGGTGAGTTCACTACTTGAAACCTCTCTAACTGATCTCATTGAGTAAAAACGGTAAGGCCTAATGCTTACCTTCGTGAAGCAGGTCCGAGCTATGCAAGCCTCAATCTCCTCCGGCAGCTAATCTTCGAAATGAGCACATTTGCGGTAGGCCTTTGGGAATCCGCTTCACGAAGGACACAGGGGAGCTCTACATAGCAGATGCATATCATGGGTTACTTGTAGTAGGACCTGATGGTGGAGAGGCCGAAGTCGTAGCAGCTGAAGCAGAAGGAGTACCATTTGGCTTCACGAACGATGTAGACATTAGCTCAGATGGGATAGTCTATTTCACTGACAGCAGTGTCAACTATAACAGAAGGTTTAGTATGCGTTCTGTCTCCACCAAGACATTCGCTCTTCATCTGAAGGCATTTCAACCTTCAGAAATATTGATGTTTTGCATGTTGCTACGGATATTGCAGACAGTTCATGCTAGCTGCGCTCTCCGGAGACGACACTGGACGGCTGTTGAGCTATGATCCATCAACCAAGGAAGTGAAAGTTTTGTATCGAGGGATTCAATTTCCAAACGGGCTGGCTATCAGCAAAGACGGTTCTTTCTTGGTGATGGCAGAAACCACCACTTCCAGGTTATCTTCCTCACCTCCTCTACCCAAATAAGCTGTGCACAGACGCATCAAGATGCATACTTTGATGCTGAAGACGAGTCTCTGACTAGAAAAACAACCATTCGTAGGTGTTCTTTCTCCATCTGAAGGATTAGAGTGTTTGTTAGATCTTGTTTAGTAACTAGTGCATGAAGACGCATATTGAAATATATATGGCAGTCTTTGACAGAAACAACACTAAGGCACCCTGTTTAATAAGCTGTAGCTTAGTAATGGCATCAAGATGCACATTTAGATACTTAAGAGTCTCTCTGAAAAAGAAACAAACCACTCTCATCTGTTTACAAATGTTGCTATTTTGCCTACGAACCTCTGTGGCAAATGATGAGTCACCCCGAATTCCAAGAGTTGTATGCAAAGTTAAAAAGATGTTGAAGGCCGGCTTTTGGAATTTCAGGTTGTCACGGTTCTGGATAAAAGGTGAAAAGGCAGGCGCTTTGGAAACGTTTGTGCAGCTGCCGGGACCTCCAGACAATGTTCGGGTCAACGAGAAAGGGGAATTCTGGATAGCAATCCATTGCCGTCAGACTCCTCTTGTATGGACTCTCTTCTCTTACCCCTGGATGCGATATGCACTTTTGAAGCTTCCAATCCCCATGAAGTATCTGTATCCCATCTTTTTAGGCGGAAGGCCACATGCAATGATTCTTCGCTACGATTCAAATGGGCAATTATTAGAAGTGCTGGAGGATCAGGTAGGGAAGACTGTCAAGCTTATCAGCGAGGTCGAGGAAAGAGACGGCAAATTGTGGTTTGGCTCTGTTCTTATGCCATACATAGCCGTATACTCCAGGTGAGCTCATGAAGGTTCTTCGACCTTGAGGCAGCCTGCTGGTATTAGAAACAAGGAGATAGACGGCTTAGACGGCTCACCTCTAGGCTGAATTCTGAAGCAAGAAAAATTATCATACCCTGCTGAACTTTTGTTTGGTTATCTCTACATGTTTGTCTTCTCTGTGATTATTAGTCACCTCTTTAAGGTGTAAGTTTGCTGAGATATATAATCCTCTCTCTCTCTGCACTTTTGCTGACTCTCGTAAATTTGGTTCTAGCAGAGCAGTCGAAAGTTAACAAATAGTTCCAACGTTATTGCAAGAACTCTATAAATTTGCCTATCCACCCCACCCACCTATATTCGTCCCCATCTTTCACATTTATAAGATAAATTGCAAAGCTAATACGTTGAATTTATGAGCTTCAGCCCTAGGATTTCTCTCTTAGGGCCTATTCCCATTACCAGTTAGGGAGCACTAGTTAAGGCTCTTAATTGAGTGTCCACATTAGTGTGCATTCCCATTGGCATTTTTAGAATGTAGTTAAGTTAAATCTCCTAACTGCCCATTAAAATTGTTTGTAAATTTAACCCCTTCAAAATAGGTATCTCTAGCCTATGGACACACTAACAACAAGTGCTGGCTCTCAAAATAGGAGAAATCTAGTGGAGGTTGCCATAAAATCTTCCTATAAAACATTCTGCAATGCAACATATGTGATATTACTTTGTTTCTTATGAGAAATTGATTTGGCTTTTCTTCAACAACTTCATGGAGGATGTGATGGTGGAAATGGACATTGATGAGATTTGCAACTCATACCTGGTCCTTGCAATGCTAAAGGTCCTGGGACACAAATGGGCTTTCTTGCATGAGCTACCCTAGAGGTGATGAAGGACTTCAAGGACACTATGGATGCAAAGGAAATGCTTGAAGCATGTGATGCTACTAGTGTAAAATGTGAAGCTTACAAACTTGTATTTGAATTTGTGAAGTTTGCTACTCTACCAACACCTTTGTCTATAAAGCTTGCCCAATAGGAGACAAATGGCCATGCCAAAGAACTTCTTGAAGATACCAATGTGTAATTGTGGCAACATGAATGCATAGAAAAGTAGCTAATATTTAGTCACTTGAGATGAATGTTTTTAATAATGTTTCCTTGGATGTTCAAGTTGTGTAGAGTAACATGGTCAGATCCTATAGATTGAGAGAAGATGGTAAAAATAACTCCCATATTTGTGTTATACTTTTCTTAGTCTTGTTTATATGCTAACAAGTCTCTTGTTTAAGCAATAGAGTACAAAGGTAAGCTGATTGTTGTTATCAAGATCAATTGGTCAAAGGGAACAACCTAGAGATGCCTAGTCACTAGTAGTTAGTGACCTTGCACCACAAGTCAAGGGTCAGATCATTGTACCATTGACCTTGCACCACAGGTCAAGGGTCAGTGACACATTGACCTTGCACCATAGTTCTTGGGTGGTCTCTATATATGTACAATAGTTTCCCCTTTGACTATCATTCATCATCTCGTTGAATAGAAAATGGAATGGCAATTTTCCATTGAGAAGTTACATGCCAAGATTTTGGCCCCATAGATTTATAGAAGAAAATAAAATGGCTCTTGGCCTTACAACTCATAAAGTAAAATAACAAGAAGATCATCATGGGGAAAGAACACCATCATATATACAAGGTGTAAGCTATGTTGAAGGAGAGGTCGAGGGTTGAGATGAAAAGAGAGAAAGAGTGAGAGCTACACTGAGGGAGAGGTACGAGTAGAGGATAGAGACTAAGGGTTCAGTGGGGGGAGAGAGAGAGAGAGAGAGAGAGAGAGAGAGAGAGAGAGTTTATTAAAATCTACTAAAGATTGATTATGAGACTGAGGACTGCCACTCTTCCTGAACCACGTACTCCACCTGTCCCCATTTTCTCCTCCTTGTAGGCTGACTCCCAAGTGTGTCCATTGACCATCGACAAAGGGCGCTTTGGGCTCTCATGTGTAGAAACTTTGTCTTCTCATAGATCCCGCCCCCCTATGTGGGAGGACGGTCAAATTATTGGTGGGGTTTGGTGATGAGACGTCCATCTCGCACTACTACTCACTTCCCCTCCTTGTGAGCCACATCCGCAGTTGCAAGAGAGCATGTCTCTCCTCTATTAGTAAAGGCATGAGGTCCTCATCTATAGATATAGATGGGTGATCCCATAGGGTTGATCTACGATGCAAAGTTGCCAAGCATGCCTGTGACTCTAAAGCATATAACAAGAGGTTGCTCTCTGTTGGAGTCTCTCCTGACTCTCCATGCTCCCACGATAGAATGGTCACGAACCCCTAGTGTGATCGCAACAAAGGTGGTCACTCATACATCAGTGAGATATATATTTGCGGGATCCCTCGAATTCTGATATTGAGTCTTAGTGGCCCTCTGGTGCTGCTCCAAAAGGGTGGCCAAAATAGTTGCCTTTGCACGTTTTCGTTTCACTACATCCACCCATTTGGACATCTCACTAAGTCTACCCATTTGCACATTCCTATTTCACTACATCTACCCATTTGGACATCTCATCTATGACCAACTGCATGGTGGCTATCAGGGCCTTTGTTGCTACTATTGGTGTGCCCCCTGATGCCATGCTCAGATAAGAAACCTCCTTCTTGAGCTCTATGATGTCATGTCTGAGCTCCCCGATGAGATTGGCCTGCTATTGTATAACAAATGACTTCCTGAGTGAAACAAGCCTGCTCTTGTGCAAATCGGGTGAAATCCACCTCATGTGCCCAAATGTTGTGTAACTCTATGAGAAGAGACTCCCAAACATCTGTGGGTCAGCCAGTGGGTAGCTCGGTCCTCTTGGGATCTCAAATCAAAAGGGAGCTAGTACGAAGGTAGGTGGGTGGGGCTGGATGATAGGCATTGATTGAATGAGCTGAGCAGAAAGAGGGGATACCAGTGATAAGGTGACTCCAGTAGAATACTAGAAGGAGGGATGGCTAAGGGGGAGGGGTGAGGGGGAAGAGAAAGAGTACTATAAGGCTAGTATGGATATCTAGAGTTTATGAACTAGGTGGTCAAATTGGGGTAGCAACTGAGGAGCAACTATAGTCGATGTGGATGTCGAAAATCAGCTAGAAGACCCCGTTGTGGCTATCAAAGCCGATGTTGAGGAACCAAGGTAGATGTTGTTGTTGATGATGATGATGATGATGATGATGATGATGACATCACCACCAAGATGGGTTTGGTAGCATTCTTTGTTATTGCTTTGCTGTCCACGCCTAGCCTGCTCCTGTTGATGCATGTGTTGACGTCCTCTAGAGTGTATTGCTTTGTGATTCTCTTATTCTCCCCTTATTCTTTTATTTGCCATTTTCTTGTTCTCCTTTCACATTCTAGGGTCTGTGATCTCTCATGAGGGCATTCCAACCCATGCACCCCGCATCAAAATTGGCCAAGTAGGAGCTTCAAGCAAGTGGACTAAGTGTGAGGGTAGGAAGTAAGGCTAAATGTGAGGTGGATGAGGAGCGAAAATGAGAGCTGAGTGAGAGAGGACTGAGCTGAGTTGATGAGAGATGAATTGAGGGCGAGGTTGAGCGGCATGAGGGGTGACTGAGACGAGGCTGAGAGTGGGTGAGGGGACGGTTGAGGTAGAAGAGGGATGGATGAATGCGACGTTGAGGGGTGGCTGAGGTGCATGAGGGGAAAATTGAGGCGCAGGTGCTGGAGGCAGAACAACGAGAAGGAATGAGTAGAAGGGAGGTCGAGATGCGAGCAAGGAGATGGAGCAACACAGCCAAAATGTGATTAGGAGGTCGAGCGAGATGGAACAACAAGCAAGAGGCGGAGCGTCGAGCAGGGCGGAATAGTAGAGCTGAGGAAGGAGGAGCTAGGCGGGAGGGCAACTGAGGGTAGAGGAGCTTAGAGGGCGATTGAGAGAGAGAGAGAGAGAGAGAGAGAGAGAGAGAGAGAGAGAGAGAGCGAGGGAGGGAGAGAGGAAGGGAGATGAGGGGGGGGTCGAGGCTAAGTGGAAGAAGAAGGGGTGAGGCTATGATTGAGGTTGCAAAAGGATCCCCCATGGTAAGAGAACTTGCAATGAATTTTAAATCTTCATGAAATTTTCCAAATAGACTGTCCTGAGCTTGGTTGCTCATGGATGATAGTTGTGCAATAAGTGATGATGAAAATTTGATCATTCTAGGCACATTGAGCTTGATTCCACAACACCAAGTAGATCATTGCTTGCATTTGCCATGGAATGGGACTATTTAGAGCCATTTGAGAGAGATGGCACAAAAATCCCCCATCTCATAGAGCTGTCCCTATTTTAGCAAATCTTGATTTTTGAATATATGTAGCATGGCCACGACCCACAAAAGGCTCCCCACCATTACTGTTTCTTTGTGTCTGAGCTGCAACTACCCTCTCTAAGCGCATTGTAGAAGAACTTTGGAAATCTATTCCATCTCTAAAAATAGGCCCTCAAAAGTACCTTCTTTGTTTCCATGCTACAACACCCATGCATGGAGGCAACCACCCCAATGTTGAGATAGCTTCAACCACCCAACTAGTCTCAATTGACTAGTGTGTTCTAAGTCTAGTAACTCAAGCACTACCATCTAATCTTGTCATCATTCATTGTCATACAAAGCCAACATGAAGGAGGGAACAAAGCCAGTATGAATGCAAGGAGAGTGGTGAAAGAGAGAGAAAGAGCGATTTGGGGAGGGGGAGAAAAAGGCAAGCTATGAGAGTAAGGGAAAGGGGGTGATAGCCTAATATGAGGGGAAAAGAGAGTGCAAGAAGGGAGGTGAGAGAGAGAGAGAACTTAACTAGACCTAAGGATTGAGAGAGAAAGGCAAGGGGACAAGTCTCGGAGTTGGCTTCAAAGAGTGGGACTGAATGTTGATGGGGAAGAGAAACCTGAGAAGGGGCACATTTAGATGCAGAAAGGGGTCACCAAATGAAGGGGTTAGTACAAGCCCTCCCTTCTACTCCTCCACTATTAGATTCAAAGGTAATGCTCGATCACCATCGCCAATAGAGAGGAGGGCAGTCTTGCTTCCCCCACAACCCTACTATAATCACAACAGCAAGGGGAGGGATACCCCTGCCCACCCTTCCACTCGGGCTTCCACTCCGACACCATTGCTACCTAAGGCAGGGATGCTCCTACCCCCACAACACCTTTGGTTCCACAACTAGACCAAGGGGGCTGATCCTTCCCACACAAGGGCATTCCAAACAAGTCTACCCACCATTGCTGGTGGCCATCAAGAAGGCAGAGGAAAGATCATTAGGAAGAGAGGGGATAAGAGAGCCTAGGATAATGTGGGACTTGTAGGCTAACATGCAGAAGGAGAGGAGGGGGGCTACAAGCCACATGATAAGGGGAGAGAAGAGTTGCAAAGGGGGGCTACAAGATAAAGGGGAGGGGGAGATAAGAGTTGCAAAGGGGAGGGTCTACAAGGTGCAAGTGATGGTGAATAGAGGAGGTGCAAAGAAAAGGTATGGAAGGGGAGGGGCAAGTAGGCAGAAGCAGAAGGGCTACAAGGTGATGGGAATGAAAAGAGATGACTATTGAAGGGGGGGTCTAGGGATGCAAGTGGAAGGAAATGGAGATAGAGAAGGCATAGATGGGAGGCTACAACTAGGTGGAAGGGGAGGCCCAATCAACCATAAGGGGAGGGGGGAGAGAGGAGTGCCAAGGAGAATAGCAAGAAGGATGACGAGGGGGGGACAGAAGAAGGTGGAATGGGAGCAAGTAGGCCAAAGTGCTATGCCAAGGGAGATAAGAGGTTCCAATGGATAGAGGAGGTGTCGAGGAGGATATGAGGCCCTAAGGGAGCATGCACTAAGGGCCCAGGGGAGGTTGCAAGTAGGCCAAAGAGGAGGGGAGAGAGGATCACAAAGGGGAGATATGGGCAAAAGGGGAGACAAATTTAGCAAGGGGGAGGCGAAGGTATTATAGGGGAGAAAGCTCAGGCAAGCTGTGAGGGAAGGAGGAAGAGGGAAAGGGGGTGAGACAGGTGGCAAGGCAGGTGTCTTTTTGAGTGGAACTTTTGAATTGCCAACCTAACATGGGATAGTTTTGTCTTTGTGTAGCATGTGTTTGCCATCATCAAAGTTGTTCAAGGGATGGAGTGGAGAGGTGGAGGGATGTAGAGGGAGGGAGTGGAAAAAGATAGAGGGATGTAGAGGGAGTTGAGATGTTCAAGGGATGGAGTGGAGAGAGGTGGAGGGATGTAGAGAGAGGTGAGGTGTTCAAGGGATGGAGTGGAGAGATGGAGGGATGTAGAGAGAGATGAGGGAAACTCCATATATCAAGACATGGCGGATGATCAAAATCCTCTTGTTGAAGTGAGAAGAGACTTGTGCTCCATGTGACACCAAAGCATGTTGTTACAAGCTACCTAACCCATGGTGATACCAAGCCTCTTGCATGAAGCTTCCTTGTAGCATGTGACACCAAACCACTTTGTCCACTTATCAAATCTAATACCAAAACCTAGGGGACACCAAGCCTACTTGTACCATGGGAGACCATTACCTACTTATTATGACACAAAGCCTCCTTGTACCATGGGATACCAAACCTAACCTACTTGTGACAATGAAGCATGGGATATTAAACCTACGTGGGACACCAAGCCTCCTTGTACAATCATTTCTTGAGGTCACAAGCATCCTATACCATAGGCCCTTCATGTGTATAAGTATTTGTTACTCATTGGTGAGAAATGGTGACCAAGCACCAATGGTTGACATGTGACCTTGGTTCACCCTTGTCCTATGTCCTAATATTGATCAAGGTTCTTCACTATCCTATGACCAAGGTCACCAAGATGCCTCACACAAGAAGGTGTTATATACATAAGAGTTTGTGAAGCATTGGTGACCAAGAGCCAACATTGACATGTGATGAAGGTTCACTATGTCCCAAGATAGTACAAATGATCAAGTCGTCTTGTGTCTTGTGACCATTTTCTAGGTAAGTGACCAAGGTTCTCCTGTGTCTTGTATCACCAATTATGTACATAAGCTAAGCTATGCCATCAAAGGAACAAGGACCATTTAACATATTCCAAGGTTTAATCTGCTCTGCCCTAAAATATGAAGAATACATTATAATTATCTTTTACGAAGAAAAAACAAAAAATACAACCATATTGAAATAAATGAATACAAATGAACTCTTTTCTTTTGATATTTTTGATAGTATATATAGGAGTCACAAAGAGTTGTTATCAATCATCATGATACCACTTTTCTCAAGTGCCATTTACTAGTGCATGTAACATCTTGCCCTTCAAAGTGGCTAAGTAAACCCTACCACTCAGAATAATATTTGTGACAAAGAAAGGGCATGTCCAACCACTGACGAACTTAGCCTTATGTTTTAGGAACCTACTTGAATACAATAGTACCAAAACACCCACTTAGAACTCTCACCATCACTTGAGTAGACTCCATACAAAACTCATGGGGTGCCTAGAGGCCGTACACCAATTCGAATAGCAAATGCCCAATAGTGATTCGGCCTTGGATGGAATGCAAGGGATCTTAATGATTAGGCATTTCCACAAAATTTTAAATGCTTGTCATCTTTGAGCTTTCTTGTGGCCGGAGGAAAGGTGAACATTTCATTAATTGGAAAATGGTTACCTATGCTTTTTTCTCGTTCCGGTCCTTGGATTGAGATAGTCAAGTGCTTCATTGAGCATGGTTGGGGATTCGAGTGCGGTACTAGAAAGGGCTTAATTGGTATGATCTATTGGTCTCTGATTTTCCTTTAAGGGTTGCAAGCTTGGACTTGGTGGGGATTTATTCTCCGGATGGAAACTGTGTATGCAAACAAAGAATCTGGGAATAAATCATCCTAGTCTCCCAATAAATTGAGGCAAAGTCAAGTCAACATGCCACATATGGTTTTATTGCTACTCTCAACAAGGCCATTGCCCCAAAGGGTGATATGTGTAAGAAAACAATACAACGTTTGTGCTCAACAAATAACAGGATCTCGTGTGCAAGAGAGAAAAGCAGATAGTATGGAGAATCAAAAATTTGATTACTGTAAAACTGATACAATAGATGGCGCTGCCTCCCAGCCGTGCGCTCCTGTGAGAGGAGCTTCGATGGCACACTAGAAACAGTAGAGGACGGAGGCTGGATGCTAAGGAATTAGGGTTGCTGTAGCCAGTGATGATAATGGACTTCACGAGCTTGCTCTTATATAGCCACCACTCATAGTCGGTTAGACCCAATTGGGTGACCGACCCAGTCCGCCCAAAACGGCCGACAGGGGGTCGGTCCCGAAATAGGCCACCGACCACACGATAGAACCGGTGCGCAAAATAGAGCAACTAACCTATGGTTGTCGTTTGGCCCACAACCATCCGGGATCATCTAGGGCTCCAAACGGGCCCCGCACCCCGAGAGTGGGCTGCCCCAGGAAATGCTCCGTCTACCCTCAGTGCGGTCAGTCATAGGATACCTTCCCGCACTTGCATGTAGCCTAGTTGGCAGTGTGCCAACTCTATCTGAAGCCATCCAGCCATCAGGCCACACATGGCCCCCATCTGGTGTCCAAACTAGGACCTACCGGATAATCGAGCTACTCAAATGCCTTCTCCTCATATGGGGGGCTTACAAGTAGAGTTAGCTCATTCCCGCGTAGTTACATGAGAGTGGAGCATTGATATCTAACACCTCCCCCTCAATGTCCACCCGCAAGTGAACTTACTTTTTCAGCCCAATGCCAAGTCGATGAAGATGCCAAGTCGACCTCTCCATCCATGATGAGCTCGCATACTAAGTGATATTGAGTCTCAATGTGTTTTGTGGGAGCGTGGAACACAGGGTTCTTTGCAATCGCCATGCAACTCTGATTGTCACATGATAACTGCGTAGGCTTGTTCTGCACTGCACCCATGTCCCCTAAAATCCTCCTCAACCATACTGCGTTGCAAGAAGCAAAGCATGCTGATTGTACTCAGCCTCGGTAGAAGAAAGAGCAATTGTAGGTTGCTTCTTGCTGACCCATGACACAGCTCCAGATCTAAGTGAGAAATAGTAGCCTGTCACTGATCTCCTGCTGTCCACGTCTCTTGCCCAATCCGAGTCATAGAATCCGGTCAAGATGTTGCCCTTGATATACGTGATGATGTATTTCAGCACCCGCATCCCTGCCCTCCAATGGTTCTCCGAGGCTTATTGGAAAACCTGCTTAGTACACTAGTCGCAAAGCTGATGTCCGACCGCGTGTTGCACAAGTAAATCAAGCTGCCCACAAGCCTTCTGTACTTCGCTTCGTCCACCAGTGGTGACGAATCCTCATTTGAGAGATTCACGTCAACCTCCATACGGGTACCAACTGTCTTGCACTCAACCATGCCAAATGCCTTCAGTATCTCTCCAGCATACTTTAATTGTGAGATGAAGATCTGTTTTGGCTCTTGCCAAACTTCAATCCCCAAACAGAAATGCATCAGTCCGGTCTGTCATTTCAAACTCTCTTCCTAGCAACTGCTTTGTCTGCGAGATCTTTTCTTCATGGTTCTCTGTTATGACAAGGTCATCCACATAAAGCACCACGATCATACACCTGCCTCTTTCTCTGTAGATATACAAATTTGCATCAGATGCGCTCCTCCTGAACCCGTTTTGCAGAAATTAGGCATCAATCCGTTGGTACCATGCTCGTGGGGCCTGTTTCAGCCCCTAAAGTGCCTTCTTTAGTTTACAGACTTTACCTTCTGAACCGGGGATCTCAAAACCTGGTGGTTGTTCCACGTATACCTCCTCCTTGAGATCTCCATTCAGAAAGTCATATTCTACATCCATTTGAAACACGGGCCAACTTCCCTAGGCAGCTAAAGCCAAAACACTCCGAATTGTGGTTAGTTGAGCTATGGGAGCAAAAGTATCCTGATAATCAAAACCATGTACCTGTGCGAATCCTTTTGCCACGAGCCGAGCCTTGTACTTATCCAACATGCCGTCGGACTTGTACTTGGTCTTGTACACCTACTTGGTGCCGATTACCTTGCGTTTTGGTGGTCGATCCACAAGGTCCCAAGTGTTGTTCTTCATTATGGAGCCATACTCCGACTGCATAGCCTCCATCCGCCTATCATCACCCTGTGCCTCTTCAAGACACTTGGGTTCATCAGCTCGGATCACCTCTGTCATCAAAGCATAGTTGACCAAGTGTTCCTGTGCCCTTCTTTACTCCTCTAATCTCTTGGACCGGCGGTGTTCGGATGGTTCCTCCTCAGTGGTTGGAGGTTCTCTGCTGTCCAAAAGCTGCTTTACCCACTTCGGGAATGGCCGTTGCCGTTGTGGTTTTGCAAGCTCTTCTTTCTCTTCTTTATCTTGAATCCTCCCAAGCATTGCAGACAATAGAACACATTGCATCTGCATTTATTCTTGTCCACGTGAGAATCTCATCCACAGTTGGTACTATCTGTTGTGCTGCATTGGCCGGATTCGGTCTCGGAATCGGCTTCATGTCCACCCCAGTAGCAGTATCCCAAAGCTTGTATGCGCTTAGGATGGTCTTCATCTTGAACTTCTAGAGTGGATAGTTAGAGCTGTCCAACTTTTCACTTTCGCCGAATGGTGGGATTCGCAGTCTTGCGGGCTGGGCCATCTCTCACAATCTACTCGCAAAAACAAAAACACACTACCAAATCTTCTTGCTAGAGCCCAAGCTCTGATACCATGTAAAAAAACAATACAACATCTGTGCTCAACAGATAATAGGATCTCGTATGCAAGAGAGAAAAGCAGATAGTATGGAGAATCAAAAAGTTGATTACTGTAAAACTGATACAATAGATGGCACTACCTCCTGCCAGCCGTGCGCTCCAGTGAGAGGAGCTTCGATGGCGCACTGGAAATAGTAGAGGATGGAGGCTGTATGCTAAGGAGTCAGGGTTGCTGTAGCCAGTGATGATAATGGGCTTCACGGGCTTGCTCTTATATAGCTACCACTCGTAGTCAGTTAGACCCAATTGGGTGACCGCCGACCTAGTCCACCCAAAATGGCCGACTAGGGGTCGGTTCCAAAATAGGCCACCGACCACACGATAGAACGGTGCGCAAAATAGAGCAACTGTCCTACAGTCGCCGTTCGGCCCACAGCCATCCGAGATCATCTGGGGCTCCAAACGGGCCCCGCAACCCGAGAGTGCCTGAGAAATGCTCCATCTACCCTCAGTGTAGTCAGTCATAGGATACCTTCCCGCACTTGCATGTAGCCTAGTTGGCAGTGTGCCAACTCTATCTGAAGCCATCCAACCATCAGGCCACACATGGCCCCCATCTGGTGTCCAAACTAGGACCTACCGGATAACCGAGCTACTCAAATGTCTTCTCCTCATATGGGGGGCTTACAAGTAGAGTTAGCTAGTTTCCGCATAGTTACACGAGAGTGGAGCATTGATATCTAGCAATATAAAGTGTATGATTTTTTAATTGTGCGTGATGTCATTCGAGTAGTGGGTTTCTCGATTAGTCATCAAATCTACCAAGGACTCAAACTTGGAGATGATCCAGATGATCATATAAGAATGTGTGCATGTTGACACCATCTTGGCATTGAACCAATTAGTACCCTAGTAAGTGGCAGCCAAGATATACTTGTTTCCTCATCTTGTGGGGAAGGAGATATGGGCCCTCAAAAATACAAACCCCAATGATAAAAGAGTGGCACAAGGCTGAATGGTTTGAGGGGTAGATACTCGATAGGAGTCACATCGACGTGCCATGGGCGTAACAACCTTGGAACAACTTGGGCTAGGTAAACCTAGCATGGATTATCCTCCTATAGTAGTGGCTTCCAAGGCCATATGACCACCCCCATGTCAATATGAGATTCCTGAATAATGGATTGAGTTTTGTGTGGGAGCATGCACCACCTCAAGATGTGGTCTTTTTCCAACTTGTACAACTACCCTACAATCTTGTTTGAAAGGGGATTCTTGAATGATCCATTTCCTCTTCTTTGTTGGGGTCAGCCCTTGGGGAAGCTCCCGATCTATGTTGGCATACCATGGGGACAAGCAATCCATGGCAAAGAAGCATGCATCCTATAGTGATCCAACTCTAAAAAGGCTAGCATCTGGCAATTCATCCTCAACAGTTGTGGCTGCTTCCCTTGAAGTTATCCTACATAAGTGGTTGGAATGTTAATGTTTGGTCCCTACCACAATGTCAAATTGAAATTCTTGGAAAAGGATGATCCATCTACTTAACATTCCCACAAGAGTGGGATTATTATATAAATATTTAAGAGCTTGATGATCCATGATTATTATGATTTTACCTCCCAGAATGTAATGGCAGCACACGGTCATGGATAAACCATCCCAAGACCCTCTTGTTCATTGGTATTGTAATTTTTTCTACTCCATTCAATTGTTGGCTAGCAAAGTACACAAGTAAATGCACTTTGTGGTCTTTATTAGGCTATGTCAATATGCAACACTAGCCAACAATCCAATAGAATCCACATGAACATGAAAGATTGCTTCCCAAATTGATTGTCAAAGAATGGATGCCTGCGCTAGATGTCCTTTTATATTGTCAAATGCTAGTTGTTGAGGTGCGGACTAGAAAAAGGATCAGCCCTAGGAAAGAAGTTTTTTTAGTACGATTGTGATGTTTGTGTAAAATTGGATGAAGCTTATGTTATTAATTCCACATGCCCCAAAAATCACTTCGTTGGGTGTATAGGGAATAGGCAAGGCAAGTATTACCTACACCTTAGCTAGATCCCTAGTCATTCCTTCAGCAAAAACACTGTGGACAAAGAACCCCTTGCAATACTAGAAAGAAGCACTTGTCAGGATTCAAACACAAGCACCCTTTTCTACACTTATCAAAAGCCCATCTCAACCTTTATAAATAATTGGTTTGTACTACACTATTAACATGGGAGGCATTCTTAACATTGAGAGTAGAGAAGTAATCTAGAAAGACCTCAAGGAACTTGCTAATACTCTCTTGTAAAAATGGTGACCAGGCATTGGAATGTTATTGATGCATTACACAGAACAAAGGGCATCATTTTGTAAGCATATGTGCCCCACTGAGTGACAAAAGTGGATGATCTTGCTCCCTAACATTGAATCCCCACCAAGGACGATCACAACAGAACTAGAAAGGACACCAACAACAATGGCAGCTGGCATGATCAAAACCATGAAGTCAGTACCATGATCTAGCCCTATTAGGAAAAGGGAGACCAAGCATGTGGCGAGGGAGGGAGGGAGGGAGGGATTGAATTTTAATTTTGGGACAAAGTTGGCCCCCTCCCATAATAATGTGTAAAGGTGATAGGTTGTGGGTAACCCACTTGAGTAGGGGGATAGGCCTCTTTGGGTCCCATAGGGGAGTTTCATTATCCCACTAGTCCCCCCCTAATCGATTCCTTCAGAGGACCTTATGAGATCCCATTTATTAAAAGATCACATCTAGGTTACAAGCATAGGATCAAGCCTATGCAACCAATGGAGATCTTGGCATATGGTGATGGAGTGAGGAAGCACAGGGTGCAAGCCACATTGGTATATATGTTTGAACTATTTTGTAAACTCAGGTGGGTCACTATGTATAAACCCTCTATATCACGTGCGTTCAAGGCCTATATTTAAAATCCCTTATCTGTAAATTTTTTCATTAATAAAATGTATCCCTTTTCTATACAAATCTGTAAATTTTTTCCAAAACTATTTTAAATAGTCCCTTATGTATATTTATTTCTGTAAATTTAAGAAATAAAAAATATCCTTTTGTTGAACTCACGTGATAGGGTTACATATGATGAGTGACCCCCCCGAGTTTGTAAATATCAAGAATAACTTACAAATGTACATTTAGTTTTAGTTTTCTAATGCGATCATGCTTTTTGCAAATTTTTTATGAAGGAGATTATAGCAAGAGATTCACGTGACAAACTTTATGCCGTAAAGAGCATAGTGAAGAAAAAATAATTCATTTCTATTCCTAGGGTTCCCCAACAACATGCATTGTGACATGCAATTACAAGAGGTAGTAGTTAAATTAGAGAATCTTGTAGATCCATTAGAAGTTGTCCACACATGTGATGCTACTTACTAGTATCAGTCATCAAGGGTACTTAGCTCTATATAATGTGTTTATAAATGAGCTTCGACATTAAGGTGTAAAGAATCCATTATTACCAAGACAGGTATAGTTAGAAATGCAAGGAAAAAAATAAATTCTACTATCCAAGTTTGGCTAGATGGATTGAAATACGTTTTAGAAAGCATTATGTTGGAAGGCAAAAGAAAGGCCAACAGAGCAAAAAGAAAGGTGGACAAAATATCAAAGTGGAAAAGCAAGGACCAAGTATCTTTGAGTACTTAAAGCATAACAATGTCTTTTTTGATGTACTTAGGGTCCAAGCTACAATGGTAGAGTTTTACACATGAAAGCATGGGGTAGGTGACGTTTATATTGTTTATTTGAGCTACAAGTTTTATCAAAATCTTTTCTAATCATGTAAATACTATAAATTTTTAGATTGTGAAGGAAAATTAGTGCTTGTTATCAACTTGGATGAGTATGAGGTTGTAAAAGGCCATAAGTGGAGAGGGTTAGTATTAGCCCTTGAACATCCCAAAGATAAGGAAGTTAGAGGAGATTTTAGTGTGCAATTAGAAAGGCACATTTGGTGCCTTGCCCCATTTGAACTTCCTAAAGAGACGCTCTAATTCTTGAAATGGGTATTTAATAGATCTCCAAGTCCAAGTGTTAGTCCAAGTGTTATAGATGCCCCAAAAAAAGGAGAGTTGCTTTAAGTTGAGCAGTTTGGATCCTTCAAAGTTGAATGGAACATGGCAAGATACCTTAAAATATTGTAGTGTATGTGTGGAATAGAATTGAGTGCAAATGCGACATATCCATGCCTTTTTTGTATGCACTCACAACAATTACAAGGTAGCAATGACATAAGAACAAAACAAGATAGAGGGAAATTCCAAATAGAGGAAAAGAATTCAGGAATGCTAAAGATGTGATGATGAGGTGATGATGATTGACATCAAAGATGATAATGTTAACAAATGGATGCATTGGAGCAATGAAGTAATGAACCACGATTAGGATGCTACACCCAATATAGATAAAATTGATGAAAAATGGGTTCCAATTTGAAACATACCATTACAAAGAGTGCACTTTTTGGTGTTACAGGCCGAAATGTGGCTCATTGATAAGTTGCTTTATTTTGAACATTATATATGTATGGAACGTGAAACCAAAAGAGAGAGTAGCATCATGTATAGCAAGGGTCAAAGCTCTTCTCTTGCACATGGTTTTACATGGAGGGAATGTAAAGCTATTCAAATACACACAATTATTAGAAAAGCCAAGAAATGTTCCAAATAAAATGTCCATGGGAGGATCAAATGCATGAAGTTTTTTTTCCAATCATGGAAAAAATCTATTAAATATGCATTGGAATTATTGTAAAGAGATATGTGACCACGTCTAATTTGGAAGTTGATACTCATGTGATAATTTTGAAAGTACGTGTTTAGAAACAAGTGGATAACGTGGTAAAGACCTTGAGAAAGCCTATCATAGATGGTCACAATGATGTGCAGCTACATATGAAATTGTTCTTTGAAGCCATGGTCAATAGATGGGTTGAATCACACATTACTTGACATTACATGGTATGTTTGGTCTTCACTTTTTTCAAAATTTTAATTGCACAATTTAATTTTTTTCCTTGGTGTTTACCTCATGTATCTTTTATATGGATGAAGCACACTCTTTATGCTCACAATCCATAGTTCCTTCAAAAATATAGTCTACTTAATGTTTGAAGTGCCCAAGGGATGGAGAAGTCACATTATAGAGCTCAAGGTGATTATTTCAAAAGTATGCGGCATGGAGGTACGGTTGATGGAAGTAATCCTCTTTCTGAAATGTTTGAGTGGTTCTATCAAGGTATAATTGGGCCCTCCTATCCAAGTAATACCTCTTTTCAAATAGAGTTAGCCCAAGCAATTCATCGAATGAAACTAAGTAAAAGAGGTGTTAATGGAAATCTACGCAAGCTCCCCAAAAACATAAAATATGGATAGCGATCAAAAGTCATGTTGGGAAGCATTGAATCACCAAACTAAATGTACATTGATGTTCATAAAAACCTCAATTTAATATTCCTCGTACTATTTTTAAGCTTATATTTGGTTAATTGCCTCATTTTTTCCTTTAAAGAAGAGTTAAATTATTTACTTGTGGACCTAGTACTTAATATTATTCTCTTTTTAGAGTCAAACATTCAAGAAACAATATTTGTTTTAGCCTCGGGGGGGTCACCATGCATAAACTCTCTATATCACGTGCGTTCAAGGCTTATTTGTAAAATCCCTTATCTGTAGATTTTTCATTAATAAAATGCACCCTTTTTCTATACGAATCTGTAATTTTTTTTTGAAATGATTTTAAATAATCCCTTATGTAAGTTAAATTCTATTAATTTTAGAAATTAAAAATATCCTTCCGTTGAACTCACGTGATAGGGTTACATAATATGAGTGACCCCCTCGAGGTTTTAGCGCTAGGAAGCCATAATTAGTAAAAATTTTCAACATGGTGCTATAATTATCTAAAATTGTTAAGTCAAATTGGTGGGTTATAATGATGCTTAAAATAAATGTAGCTCTATATAAATGTAAACATCTTCATTATCTCAATACCATACTACTTTCTCATACCAATACATTCCTTCCTACCTCAAATCTCCCATATCCCTACCATCACCCATATGGTAAGAACAATGTAGACTAGATGACCAATTGATGCAAGGACAAGGCTCATGATCCCAAAGGAAATAAACAATAAGATGCTTGAAAAAAGATGAAAGAGGAGAGAAGATGAGGAGGAGACAGAAACACAGACAAATGAAGAAGCCATAGATAATGAACAAGAGCTAGGGCAGCAATTAAACCCTTAGAGACAGCTAGAGGGAACTGGAGATTCTGACACAGACCAAAAGAACAAGAACACAAAATATGACAAATGGAGGAAAGGGCCAAAGTGCACGAATAAGCAAGATGGATAAGGATTCAAATGGCTCAACAAACAAGAAAATCACAACATCGGCAACAACAAAAACCACCATGTGGTAAAAATACTATTGATATCCAAGAGCGAGACAAATTGCTAGAAAATCTTGGCTAAATTTAGAGAAAAAAGGACTTGGCAAAGGCAAAGGTAGAAGTGGAGGTGGAGTTGGAGGTGGAGGTGGAGGTTGAGGTGGTGGAGGTGGAGGTGGAGGACCCCTAGAGGAAGGCACAATAGAAATCCTAGAATGAAGGCTATTTTTCATATCAAGAAGTATCATAAGAGTGTAGAGCCTCTAATAAAGAGAGCTCCATTTGCTTGATTGGTGAAAGAAATCATGTAAGAATACAAGGACGATATGTGTATTTAATCAATCGCACTCGCCATGATATAAGAGGCATGTGAAATGGCCCAGTAACCCTTCTTGAGGACACAATATTGTGTGAGATCTATGCCAAGAGGTTATGCTCATGAGGAAAGACATGCAATTGGCAAGGTAGATTAGAGGCGACCCAACCTTTAGGCCCCATGCTTGACCCTTCTCCCATATGCACCTCCCCCAAACAAACCTACAAGTCATTCAAGAGGCAGCGGGCCCTTCTGGGTGAAATTTTCCCCCCTCTTAGCTTGTTACAGGCTTGCCCCCTCCTCTTCTCTAGTCCAGCTCCATTCTCCCTCCATTTTTCAAATGTGGGAATGCATTTGGCATCTTCTCCGCCCCCTCCTGCTCTGGTCCACTATGTTTCTCCCTCTCCAGCACCTCCTATAGCAGCTGCTCATTCTATCTCCACTCCTAGCTATAGCACCTCCTATAGCAATAGCTGCTCATCCCCCTCTGCTCTTTCTTCCTCCATTCCTAGCTACAGTACCTCCTGTAGTGGCTGCTCATCCCCCTCTTCTCTTTCTCCCCCCATTCCTAGCTACAACACCTCCTGGAGCAGCTGCTCATCCCCTGAGCTACTCTTTCTCCCTCCATTCCTAGCTATAGCACCTCTTGGAGCTTCTCTCAAGCTTCAGTTGCACCCTCTATACCTTCTCCCTCTCTCTCCCTCTATCGGAGCTGCTCTCTCCCTCCAAGCTGCACTTTCTAGTCCACGATTGCTGTTGTGACCTCTGTACAAGCATGGTGAGGAGACCATACATGTACTCTATGTCCCATAGGAGCAAAAATGCACTAGGTGAATGGGTGCCTTGCACCTACAGCTTGAATGATTGGATAGTCATGAGAGGATCTACCAAGGGTCCACATAAGCTTCCCAAGAGCAAAAGAGGTGATCTTTTGCATGAATGGAAGGGCCGCATCATGAAGTTCAAGCTTGGGAAGAAAGGATTGCTTGCAAAGGTGCAACACATCTACATGGGGAAGGACATGCGCCTTCCTCCGTTAAGCAATCAATCGACAATACCATCGCATTGTAAGTCTGCATTTTGTGTAAGATTTTGAAGTGTAATGAGTCAGCTTGAAATTGTATTTTGAAATAGAACCAGTGTAATGAGTCAGTTTGAAATTGTATTTTGAAATAGCACTTGTGCATAGCAAATGTATTTCCTTCAGACTTTGAGGAGTGGGAACCAGTTGAGTGCTTCTTAGGTAAGTTTACTGCCATTCATGAGGATTTAGAAAGGCAAATACATGCTGGAGAGAAGTTCTCTGCTTTGAAACATAGAAATGTCTATTGGTATAATGCCAAGTACATTACTCCAAGGATGGCAGCATCAGGCTATGGCCATCTTCAATGCATTGCCACACCACAACTTGAAGACATGGATTGCAGCATGGTGGACACAAGAACAATGCAATCATACAAGGAAAAGATTGCAAAGGATGTGGGCATGGCCATGAAGTTTACATTTGGCTCTAAATGGGTAAGGTTGTCTTGGTTTATGCCTCTGCACATTTTTTCTTCTTGTTTTCATAATATCCAGATGCACAGAACAAAAATCATGTGGTCATGCAAGTGCCTACATGAGAATGCCCTTGAGGAATTGCTTGGGGTGAATTGGGGAAGCAGGTTAGGTGAACAAAAGGGTGATCTATTTCAATACCATGTATGTAAGGACAATGTGGTTGTCAAGTACCACATCTCCCACCAAATGTTATATTTTGCTTTCCAATATAGGCACTGGAAGAAAACAGGTGACAATTGGCTCCCCCTTGACTCTAACAATGATGATAATACAGGGGTAAGTTTATGTATTGGTTCTCATTCAGGGGGGACGAGCATTTTCTGAGCGAAATCTTCCGAGCGTCCGAGCGAAGGAAAAAAAAAGCTTCCAACTATGCATAAATATGGCAAAAATCGATCAGAAGAAAACATAGTTTCACTTAAAAATATGCAAAGTATATAGCAATGCCTATTTTATACAAAAATCTTTAGGTGAATCTGTAGGAATGGTGAGAGCATAATGGGATGGCTTTTGAAGAAACCCACATGTAGAGTAGACTTCTCTATGAAAATTCCCTTATGATCCTTCTTACAACTTTTACTTAATAGGAGGTGACATTGAAAACCCTCTCTCAACCTATCTTCATGAAAGAGTTTCTTCAAAGAAAACTCATTGAAGCAAGCCATCCAGGTAGTTTCGCCAGCGAAACCCCTTTGAAGCAAGTCTCCCAAGGTAGTTTCGCTGGCGAAACTACCTTGGACAGCACTTTTAAAAGTGACATAACTTTCATATCCAATGTCCAAATATAGTCATTCAGCCACTCAAATTGATCGGAACACCGTATTTGAGCACATCTATGGAGTTATATCTTTCATATATAGTATTAAATATTACATGTATTTTATGGGAGTGATATATAAGCCTAAGTTAATACTTATTTATAGTAATTTAAACTTCTTTAGAAACATGTCCATAAATATGCTATAAAAACACTAAAAAGATATTGCCATATGATATAAATGTGTTAATAAGTAATTATATATGCATAGTATTATTACATTGAGAGTGATTATGAGAAATGTTTCTTAAAGGAATCAACACTTTTTTAAGGTAATAACAGGGGTACAAAGGGATGTCTCTAAATAAGAAAATTATGTTGTGTAAAAATGAATGAGTGACTAGTCTGTATATTTTTATGATAAAGGGATCTAGTTCTAGTGAAAATAAAAGTGTAAAAACCATGTTTCCTAAAGAAAAACATTTTTAAAAATCTCTTAAAAAACACGCTCGGATAAACCTGCTCATAAGTTTTTGCTCGTAAAATTGACGCATCCTCATTCAGGAGATGTTAAGAATGTGACTGTCACGTCACAGTGGACTCTCAGGGACGTGCGGGAACACCTATTGGTCATGGAGGATGGCATGTCTGAGTCCTTTCACTTTACCTTAAATGGTGAAAAGGTAGGAAAGCGTGCAGAGAAGCTTGTGTATAGGCCACTTTTATCCCTCCTGCAATATTGAAGATTGTCTAGAAAATGTGGGGTGGAACAATTGTGGATTTTGACATTTTCCAATTAATAGTGGTGCAATTAATTTTGATGTTTTGAATGGTTTTGTTTCATGTCAATGTCAAGTTTTTCCCAAAATTTTTATAATACATTTTATTTTTTATATTTAGAACATTTGGGTATATATAGGTTATAAAGTTACTTTAGTTTCAAAGTTTCACTATCATAGCCATAGTTCTCCTAGCTACCAAACTACCATGGATTCTGCTAGGTCTGCCTTCCATGATTTCATCTCCCGTACTCCATTAATTGATAGAGAGGAGGAGTTATTTCCAATCTTTGATAAGAGCATAGATGTCCTAGGCACCTACTTGGGAGCCCGAGATGATTTTGAAGACCTCATCAAGTACATGCAAGACTACATCGTGAGTTTTGCATATCAACTTGATGAGTCTACAAAACGATGGGTCCCAATTGATTATTTGAAGTACTTGTTCAATCAAGAACCCAGGTTCATGAAGCGTTTAGGGCTTTCGAGCCCAGCTCACACCCCTAGGGTTTAGGGAGGTGGACACTGATGACCTCCTAGCATGTGGAGTCATCGAGAACACATGAAATAGGTTCCTATCCTAGGAAATGACCTTTATTTTCCTTCTCCAAGAGGGACAAATGGAAGAGGAGGCCTCGACCTCAATCTTTTTACTCTTCCATGTCATTGTGCCACTTACACAATGGTATCCTCCAAGCTTTTCTCTAGCACATTGGTTTGTTTCTTGACGTGCAAGCCTTACAGACCATGGTGTTGGCAATGGCATCGTAGATATCTTATACTTTTCCTCCATAGCAGACTTGAAAATTTTAAAAATAGATTTGTAAGCTTCACGACTTACACCAGCAACATCACAAGCTCCAAGCACCTCCTTTGCTTGGACGAGGCCCTTGAAATCCTTCATTACCTCTCTAGCAACTTGTTTATGTAGCCCTTTTTGTCTAGAGTCCTTCAACACTTCCATGACATCACTTGGCTTTATTAAACTTCTTAGAACATATGAAGGATCACTATCATCCATTTCCATTGTTCCCATCACATCCTCCATGAAATTCCTAAAGTAGAGTACAAATGAGTCTTAGTGGAAAGAATGCAACACCAAAAATATTTTGGGGTAAGAAATTTCATTGAAAATTTGGGGAACTAACCTTGCAGCCCGTATTCTCCTCTTTCGGGCACCACTATTGGTTGACAATGCATCCATAGATTGCAATTGTCTTTTCCTCTCCTTTAGTCCCAAAGGTGTTCCCTTCAACTTTTGTACTCGTTCTATCGACTTCTCTCGTTCCTTCTCCACAGCACGTTGAACTTGGCCATAGATAGACCTTTCCAAATCTTGTTTGCTTTCAGCAAGCTTCTGGATTGATTCTTCCAATTCATGTCGCTCCAAGTCCAGTGCATGTGCTTTGTCACTGAGTTCTTTGTTTTGCAATTGGAGATCCTGCATACTATTATGCATTGCCACAATATTAATATTTCCCAAATGTGCAAGTTCTTCTGCTTGGGCTCTCTGCACCTCGCCTACTTGCATAGCCAATGTCTGAGAATGGTTCAATCGATTGCAATAACCGAGCAATCCAGCATGTCCCTTGCCAACAAACCAAACAACATCATGCACTGTATGAAAAGGAGGACTCTTTTGGGTGGCAGGGTCTAAAGGATACAAGTTTCCATCCACCTAGAGGTCAAGTTGCTTCTTCCCTTGCAATCGAAGACTGTGGAGCACACTTTGAGGAGTTCCACTATATCCCAAAGAATGTGTGCTTGCATATTCTACCTCCAGTTGTAGGTTCACATGGTACTTGTTGGATATGTCCTCGAATGGTGCCATGAGTACTTAAAGAGAGGTATTAGTGATGTAGGCTAAAATGTAGGGGAGAGCTGGCAAAGATGGAGCAGTGAGAGGGAGAGAGTAGCAAGGAAGAGGAAAGAGGAGAAGCAGATGAGGGCAAGAGGAAGAGGAGGAGAAGAGTAGGGCGATATGTGTAGAAGGGAGGGAAGGAGCTGTCATAGAAGGGAGGAGGAGGGGAGAGATGCTACAAGAGGGAGGAGGAGGGGAGAGATTCTGTAGGAGGGAGGAGCAGAGGAGAGGGATCTTGGGCGGTTGGAGAAGGAGGGGAGTGGAAGGAGGGAGGAGGAGCCAAAAGGAGGAGGAGTAGGTGTGGAGGAGGAAGGAGGGAGGAGGGAGGAGCAGGAGGGAGGGGGGAGGAGGAACAGCAGTGGAGGAGGAGGGAGGGGGAGGGCAAGATGAGCAAGTGTGGGGGAGGGAGGGAGGGGGAGGGCAGAAGCAGCAGGCATGGAGGAGGGAGGGAGGGAGGGGGAGGAGGAGGAAGGGGGAGGAGGGACTGAGGAGGGGGAGGGGAGGAGAGGGGAGGGGGGGGAGGGAGGGAGGGAGGGGGAGGAGGGAGTGAGGAGGGGGAGGGGAGGAGAGGGGAGGGGGAGGAGGGAGGGAGGGAGGGGGAGGAGGGAGTGAGGAGGGGGAGTGAAGACAAGTATTTCTTTTTTCCATCATGCATAGACAAAATTTTTTTACCAATCTGCACAATAAGATGTGCAGTATCATCACCAGTCTCCACAAATCCTGGTCTTTCCAATTTCCTTGCATCCTGCATTCATTCTGCATGACCTGTCATGTGGTTTGGTGCACTTGAGTCAACATACCATACATCATTAGGGGAGAATTGGGGTCTCAAAAGGGCCTCATAAGGAATGGATTAAGAAATGGATTAGTCCTAATGAAAGGGCCAAGGTATGTCCCAAAAAGTCCTAACCCCCCCCACCTAGGTGGGTTAAGCCCACAAGTGACCCCACCTCTTACACCTTTTACACAACTCTCACTCCTAGGTGGGAACTAAAAATTCAAAATTAAAAAATTCAAAATTCAAAATCTAAAATTTTGAATTCCCTCCCTCCTTCTCTCTCCTCCCTCCCTCCCTCTCCCTCCTCCCTCTTTCATGTCTCGAATATCACCAAGAACCTAGTTTCTATTGGTCAAACGGTTAGGTCAGATTTAATCCTCATGGATTCTTTGTTAAGGATATGAAAAATAAAGGTCGCTTGATAGCAAAAGGGAAGAAGAAGGGCAAGATGTTTACGTAGGATGCAGACATGCCTGAATTGAATGCAGCAATGTTTGCACATGGGACTGGTGTAGTTGCAGATATTGATATTTTCCATAAACGCATTGGTCATGTTAATGTACAATGACTTAAATTAATGCAGGCCCAAAATATTGTTGCAAGATTGCCTAAGTTCAAGGTTGCCGAAATGCATAAGGTATGTGAAGTCTGTCAATTTGGAAAACAGGCAAGGAAACCATTTCCTAGACATGTTCAAGAGAGTAAGAGGCCATTAGAATTAATCCACTCTGATGTGTGGACTACTAAAGCTGCATCTATTGGAGGCTATCATTATTATGTCACTTTTATTGATGACTACAGCAGAAAAGTTTGGGTGTATTTTATGAAAAAGAAAAGTGAAGTGTTTGGGCATTTCAAAGCTTTTAAAGCTATGGTTGAGAAAGAAACAGGCCTGCAAATAAAATGCCTAAGGTCAAATGGAGGGGGAGAGTACCTCTCAAATGAGTTTGCAAGTTTCTTGCAGGAGCATGGCATAAAGCAACAATATTCATGTAGTCATACCCCACAACAAAATGGACTTGCAAAAAGGAAAAACAGGCATATTGGAGAGGTATCTCGTGCCATGCTCAATGAAAAAGACCTGCCAAATTATTATTGGGATGAAGTAGTTGCTATAGAAATCTACATAATGAACAGGACTCCCACTGTAGCAATATATTCACGCCAGAGGAGAGATATACTAGTAGGAAACCAAATATTTCTCATTTTAAAGTTTTTGGTTGCATTGCCTATGTTCATGTGCCAGATGAGTTGAGATCCAAGTTGGATCCAAAAGCTAAGACTTGTGCATCTTTATTGGTTATTCTCTGCAGCAGAAAGGGTATCAGATGCTATAACCCTTCTACTCGTAAGTTTACAGTGAGCAGAGATGTTGTTTTTGATGAGATGAGCAGCTGGTATAAACCAGTAAATGTGATTGATGATGTAGATGCACAAAATGGTAATGCTGCATAGAATTCACAGCAGCAATCATAAAATATTAGTGGACCTATAGTGTCCTCTAGCAGTGGTTCACATACTTCACCATGGATAGGCAGATTGAGATTAGGAGGATCGACGGAGGATCTCCTCAAAGCAATGCAGATAGTGGTATGCAAGTATCACGAAAAGGAAAAGAGAAAGTAGATCATCCCATGGTTGATGTGAATGCAGGTCACTCTTATGTGGATGGTGAATCCAGTGGCTCAGAATAAAGCCTTGATGATGAGTTGGGTATTCCTTCTATTGTTACACCTGGAGTAAGGAAGGCAAGGGATGTTTTGAGAGCATCTGGTAGTGAGCCTATTTTGCGCAGGTCTACCAGGTATCTTGTGGATAGGCTGAAATATAATGGATTTACAGCCATTCACTATGCCTATATGGTCAAAGTGATACCTGAACCAGAACCCACTTCTTTTAAGCAAGCCATGAGAAAAGAAAAATGGTAGAAAGCCATGGATGAAGAAATGGATGCCTTGGAAGAAAATGCTACATGGGGATTGGTGCCTTTTCCTAAAGACAAGAATGCAATTGGCTGCAAGTGGGTTTATAAGGTGAAGCACAATGCAGATGGTTCTGTGAATAGATACAAGGCAAGATTAGTTATCAAGGGGTATGCACAAACATATGGCATTGATTATGAAGAAACATTCAGTCCGGTTGCAAAGGATGGCAACCGTAAGAGCAGTCATTGCTATGGCTGCATCAAAGGGATGTTCTTTACATCATATGGATGTAAAGAATGCTTTCTTGCATGGTGATTTACAAGAAGAGGTCTATATGGAGCAGCCACCAGGTTATGTTCATGCTGTTCATTCTGAGTTTGTTTGTAGGTTGAAGAAAGCCTTGTATGGCTTGAAGCAAGCACCCAGAGCATGGTCTGACAAGATAGGATAGTATCTTTTCACTATTGGCTTTCAAATTTCCAAGGCAGATTTCTCACTTTATGTGAGAAAAATAGAGAAAGGTATTATGCTACTTGTCATTTATGTTGATGATTTGATCATCACAGGTGATAGTGATGAAGATATCCTTCATGTGAAAATGCTATTGAAGTAGAAGTTTGAGATGAAGGATTTGGGAGAGCTGCGTTACTTCTTGGGCATTGAGGTGATTAGATCCACAAGTGGGATATGGCCTTGCAGAGGCAGTATGGATTGGACATGCTGTCCAAATATGGGATGACAGGCCGTAAGCCTATTTCAGTTCCTTTGGAGCAGAATGTGAAGTTGAGCGTAGATGCAGGTGAGCTTCTGGAAGACCCTACTATGTACAGACGCATAGTAGAAAGTTTGATTTATATGACTATTACCAGGCGAGATTTGAGCTATGCTATTGGGTTGGTAAGTCAGTTTATGCAGGCTCCAAGGAAACTGCATTTGGATGTGGCTAGATGCATACTGAGGTATGTGAAGTCCACATTGCAGTATGGACTATTTTATGAGACTGGGGTTCAGATATAGTTGCATCGATACACTGATGCCAATTGGGCTGGTAGTATTTCTGATAGACGATCTACCAGTGGATATGTGTTCTCTTTTGGAAGTGCTATAGTCACTTGGAGCAGCAAGAAACAGCCTACAATTGCCTTGTCGAGCACAGAGGCTGAGTACAGGGGTGCAGCAATGGCTGCATGTGAGGCAGCTTGGTTGCATAAGCTACTTTATGATATGCATCAGTCTATAGATGGGCCAGTTGTCATTTATTGTGACAACATGAGTAGTATACACTTGGCAAATAACCCAGTCTATCATGCTAGAACAAAGCACATTGAGGTGCATTATCACTATGTGTGGGAGAAGGTTCTAGTAGGTTTTATTGATCTAGTTTATGTCATCACAAAGGATCAGGTAGCTGACATATTCACGAAGGCATTGGGTGTAGAGAAGCTGTGAAAGTTCAGAGACCTACTTGATGTGCATGAATTGGGATTGAGCTCAAGGGGGAGTGTTGAGATATCGAGCTCCCACTCGTGATATGACAGGGTGATCGTTGTGCATTTATGTCACCGACTTGTTAGCTACAGATGCAATTGGTACACCACCCATGAATAATAGCTAGATGACAGCTATCTTTATGTACTCTAGTTAGTGGCTCAGTTAGTATGCCACCTTAGTTAGCTAAGTTTGGTTTGAGACCCACATATAGGGTTCACCTATTCTTTTGTACTAAGAGAGTTCTTTTGGCTTTCACAACTAAGAAGAGGAAAACTGTTTTCAGCCTCCACCTTTGTGTATATTCCCCCATTGTGTATGTGAGAAAGCTGCAAGTGAGACTCCTTCCTTCTCTCCCACTCTCTTCACAATGGATCCTACTACGTAGAATGGCATCTAGTTGCTAACCTCAAGACTATATTAAACGTATGTTTAATGTGGCACATGGAGCAAATACAAGCCATCTTGTCCATTGTGCATGCAAAAGAGAGTACCATTGCAGGCAAGTAAAAAGAACCAAAAGCAATGGGCTTGGGAACTTGCAAAGATCGATTAGACAAAGGCACCAAATCGTGATGTTCCCGGGAAAGATCCATCGTGGAGAAAAATTCTTGAAATTACTCTTCAAAGAGTACACATTTGTGCCCTTCATGCCACTGTCAGAATAATGGACTAGTCTACTTGCTGGGCTGACCTGGTTGGCTAGTCCAAACAACCTTATATAAGGGCCATTGGTAGCCCCTTTTGTGGTGCTGCCTTTGCCCCTTCCTACACCTATTTCCTACACCTATTGTAGGCCTATTTGCAGGCCTTTATGCCTGCCCATTCATTGTGCCAAGTAGGATGCCATAGCCAAAGACAGTTCCGTCCTTCTGTTAGGCTTGATGCAGGTCCCGAGCTTGTTGCCAATATCCTCTGTCAAACAGTTTGCCACATGGTTGTTTGCCTCCAGCCTACTCATTTTCTGCCCTTTGCTTTGACAGTTGCCCACATGGCAACTCATGTGCTGTCCATGTGACAGCCCGAATATCTCTAGGTCTACCTCCCCCATGCTCTCCTCATATGAGGGTTTACAGATGGGGAGGTGACCATTCCAGCAGCCCCTCTCACCGACACATCTAGGCCCAATGCCAATACATCGATGATGATGCTCCAGTAATTCCCTGGTTGTAGTCCTCTGGAGAATTTCAATGTCGAAATCTTTTCTTGGCTTTTCATCCAGTGGCTCCCGCTCCACTAGATCTGGTTCTACTTACGCACTCCATCCTGGTACATAGGTCCATCTTTGGTAGTACCTCCTGGCACCACCTCCTTCAGTCATGTTCCCACCTTCAAACTCGAGCAATCTAGCTGTCATGATCTTCCCGTTTTCCCCCTCATAATGAGTGAATATCCTAGAGTCTTCTAGGCACCATGCTCTGAGGGTCTATTTCAACCCATCCTTCCTTTGGCAAGGTCTACAGCAAATGAATATTTCTAGATAACCTGGATGATGAACTATCGTCATCGTTGAGTTCTCAAGTAGGTATTCTTCTGGCTTCAGTACTCTTTGTCCATCACCTTCTAGCAATCTACATCCGAGATTTGAAGAAGCACCGATACTTCCCCTTCTGCCTTCAAAGAAGGCCCATTCCTTCCAATCTCATATCACCTAAGACAAATGAAGAGCAGAGTCTCTCCACAGCATGATGCTATAAAGGCTCAAATGCAAAATGTCAAGTACCTACCAGACCATTGTACTACATGTGTGTTTGCTCTAAAAGCAAACCATGCACCTCATCGAGGTACCCACCAAACCCTTTTAAAGTACAGCATCCATCTGACCATGAGTCCCCAGGGCCCTCCATGGAATCCACCCTCATGCCAGTGTCGACAACCACACACCTCGAAGGTACCAAGTGCTCCATGCTGTCCTTCACCTTCACAAAGGCATCTGACTCCTCGTCAAGCCACATCTATGTGCCAAACATCCTTATTGTGGTTTCTTGGTCAACATATCTGACCTCGGTAACACTTGGTGATGTCACCAAGAACAACTCTTTGATTACCACATTTGGTTTGGCCTCTCCCTCTAAATCTGGTCAGCTCCTTCCTTTCATTTTTTTGATCTACCTTTTTCTTTTTGCAGTCCTTTGCAAAATGTCCTTGTGTATCATAGTAGAAGCACTTCTTCTTCTGCTTCCTCTTGGAATTGTCATCATCAGAGTTGTCTTTCTTGGACTTGCCACTGTTAGGCTTGCCATTACCCTTGCCAAGGTAATCCTTTGCCATAATAGCTCCTTGTCATCTTTGTCGTCGTTGTAGAGCTTCTCCCTAGCTTCCTCCTATAGCAGTAATGGACCCAACTCCTCAAATGTTAGAGGTTTGGTCCTCTGTCCTATTGTCACAATCGTAAAACAAAGCTCTTGAAACTTCGAGGTAGCCTCCTCAGTACAAGAAGAATCATCACACATCCAAGAAGAATCAGAGCAAGTGCTACAAGTGTGACAAGAGAGGACATTTGGCAAAGGACTGCAAGCCCAAGGGCATCCAAGGACCAGGACTCATCATCAGACTCTGATCACTCCAGTAGTGGCAAGGTGGTTCCAACCGTCTAACAATAAGGGTACTTCCCCCACAAGTCACAGCTAGAGAGGGCATGTGGGTGGGAGAGGGCTACATTTGAAATCTAGCTCCTATATGCTAGCTTGACCATGAGTGTTTGAAAGGGTTGAAAACTCAGAGAAGTATCTGTAGCCACCAACCCCAAAGGAGAGGGAAGAATGGGATCCAAAAGGTCCCCCTTTGCAACCCAAATTACTCCCACTAATGGTACTACAAGCAAATGTTACCTTAGGATTGCAATAAAAATCCATGGTGAGTCACTTTTGAATGTGAGCCAAAGCAAAATAACAATTAATTACTATGCCAAAAGCAACCTCAAATATGCAATCTAAAACAAGAGCCGTTATGGCTAGAGATAACCCCTTGTTGCATCAGAATACAACCATTAAAATGCCCAAAAATGGACAACATATGTAGCAGCAAATGCATCATAAATATAAAATAGTCAATATCACAAAAATGTGGATAGCATGTAGTTCTTGATCCCATTGAGATGGACATACATGTTGATGATGAGTAAATGTGTGGACATTGAAACCACTAGTAGCAAGGGTACGACCACGATCTCGTCGGCATCTATAACAGCGTGGTGAAGATGAAGTGCCAATGCTTGCAATCAAGGGTGGTGCACTAGTAGATGCTTGTGCAATAACCCTTGATTGCGAATGTGTGACGCGTCGAAAGCATGCCTCATCCTCTTGAAGGAAATCATATGCTATATCCTCATCGCTGCGCCTTTGGATGAATGATATATCAATATTCTCCCCTCGAGCCAAGCCTCGCTCAAGCTTTCTTAGAACTTCATGATCAACCTCTTTCACCTTCCAATGTAACACTTCAGCCCCTTCAGCCCCACTGGTACTTTCTTTGGTCGGCAATCTTATCTATCTGTGCAACAGCACACCAGACATCAGTTTTGCTGTTGGCGTTTTGAGCAAGTTCTCCAATAAGCCCCAAGAGAATCATTGGAATGCAGGGATGTGGGTGCTTAGGTATGTGAAGGGCACTCTTGAATATGGCATCACTTATGGTACGAGCACTTCCTTGGCTGGTCATTGTGACTCAGATTGGGCTGGAGATGTTGATTCCAGGAAATCAATTTCTGGATATTGTTTCTCTTTAGGTTCAAGTATCTTCTCTTGGATCAATAAGAAAAAACCAACAGTGGCATTGTCTTCTATCGAGGCTGAGTAAAAGGTAGCATGTTTTGCTGCTTGTGAAGCAGTGTGGCTGAGGAGGATCTTATGGCACATGGGAGTGCAAGAGGATGGGGCAACTGTGCTGAGGTGCGACAATCAAAGTTGCATGGCCATTACTAAAAATCGAGTGTTTCATGTGCGCACAAAACATATAGAGATTCAGTATCACTATGTGCGTGATTTGATCAAGGATGGGATAGTGGAATTGGTCTATTGTCCAATAGAACAAAATGGAGTAGATATCTTCACCAAGGCACTCGGGAAGGATCAGCTTTAGGGTCATCTTCAGAGACTCGGCATTGGGCCGAGAAGGTAGTTGGACATTGACGGGGGGTGTTAGATATGCTCAATGCCCCACCCTCTTGGTAACCACCAGTGGTCCAAGGTGCAGAAGTTGTAAGGCCCCCATATGAGGAGAATCCATGTGTGAGCCCGGGACACTGGATGGATCCTTACTTGCATGTCAGTACTTGCATGTCAGATGAGGTCTATCAATGAGACAGTTGATGGTAGAAAGGTGATCTATGTGAGTCTAGCCTATGGGCTAAGTAGGGTTTGTAAGCTGGTAGCACAACGAGGCACATTGTCTTGATTGTGTGGGAGCCCCTTACTCTTGTTGGGGTGCCAGGGGATATTCCCTAAATATTCCATGGATGACTAGTCGATTCCACTGACTATATTGACTAGTCGACTCCACTGACTAGGTTGACTAGTCGGTTCCACTGACTACGTTGATTCGACTAACATCCTCATAGCTATAAAGAGGCGACCTCCCCAGTCCATGGCATCAGATCAATTCAGATCAGATCAGATCTTCCAGCTAGTAGCTCTTCACCTAGTATCTATCTAGATCGCCATCTAGGCTCCACTGTGGGAGCGCACGGGTGGACGGAGCCATCATCTGTACTACATCAGCATTGAAGGAAAATTTTGTTCCTCTCCAGTTTGCTGTGTACTCTCTATTCTTTTTTTAGTTTCTATTCCGCTACGCCGTGTAATTTAACACAACCAACCATGCCATATAGCACTCTACACTCACATTGGATTTACATTTTACCTTTTTGTAAACCCATTTACATCCAATAGCTTTCTTTCCAATAGGTAAACGCACTAAGTCCCATGTCTTGTTCTTCACCAGCGCATCCATTTTCTCATCCATTGCTTCTTCCCACTCAAGCTTCCCAATTTATTTCTGAAACTGTGTAGGTTCTTTATGTGGTACATGGGAGACCATATAAGAATAATGCATCCTCATATACCCGTTATAGGTAAGCCTCTCAATCAGGTAAAGTTCTCTCTTTGATTTTCTCAACTGTGGTACTTTCTTCTCTTCTCCTCTAGCATGAGGAGGTACATATTTCTCCGTTTGCCTAGTACAAGGTATCCTTACATGTGGCAAACCATGCTCTCATCTCTAGAACTCTATTCATGTATTTTCCTCTTTCCTCTATTACTACCAGGTAAACGGCCATTCCAAGGGTTTATGCTTTCTATGCTTTCTTGGATTCTTGCAAACCCAACATGCTCCCAGAAAAAGGTCCTTGTTGTGAATCAATGTCATGACGCACATGTTGCTCCTAATAATGTACATCCTCATATGCCTCCTCTACTATCACAGTCTTAGGCTTGTACCAAGGTTCATTCTCACTAAACCTAACATCTCTACTTACATACACACCTCATGGTAGGATCATCGCATTTGTAACCTTTTTTTTCCATCAGATAGCCAAAGAAAACACGCTTTATTGCCTTGGGTTCCATCTTCTCTCTCTCACTTCTTCAGGTACATGCACATAACACACGCATTCAAAAACCTTCATGTAGGCAAAGCTAGGATTAATCCCATACAGCTTCTCACATAGTGATATCTCATGAATCATAGCTATGGGTGTTCGGCATGGGTCTTCTTATCGAGCTAAGTGCCCAACTACCTGTCTAGCGTGACCCATGCATGTGTCGATTTGCCCTGTTATTGCATAACCATGCGGGTTAGCAGCAATGACCTAGAGGGGTGTGCAAAGGTAGGTTAGCTGCAATGATTGACGGTTCGGATCTTCAAGCGGTTGGGGTCTTCAACGGCTGCTTCTCTAACCATCATACAATTCTGTACGCATGCTATTACCAGCAGTCTGATGTCATTTTGTACACAGATGTGCGAGCTATTGCTCTAGAATAGAGTGTTCTTCAGCGTTTTGTCATTCTCTTGCATATCTATATTCCATTCTTGTGGATGTTATGCGTATCGTTTGTCTGTTGTTTTCCATAGCGTCTGTGTGCATTTATGACACTACACATTGGCGATCATGATGCACATTTTTACCGTCACACAAGGAATTTGTGTTCGGGCAATTTAACACTCATGTCATCCGCTCCTTGCAGTCATTGTGGAGGCACTTCACATGGAGGTTTGCATGCAGTTGCACTCACTCCAGAGGAGATTCGGGAGGAGATTGCTGCAGTAAGGAGGCACATCAATCAGATGTGATCCGACCCCCAGCACCCTACTTATGGATGTGCGAGTGTGGAAATTCCAGTTAAGAACCTCATCTGATGGTCGTGGCAGCGCATTTTGCAGTTGTTATGCTCCCAGTAAGCATGCATGTGCACACGCTCGCAAGGACCTCCTGATCCCTTAACACCGATGACACGGCTGTGGCGGTGCAACAATGATCCTGAGCATGGAGACGGTAGTCTGCAAGAAGCTCTAGGAGGGGTGGATTGGCATCAGAGTCCACCTACTCAGTCAGTTTCACCACCAAGGCTACGGGTACGGGGTGCACGTCGGCGGGTGTTGAGTGCATCTTCATCTCCAACTGTGGTTTTGGTGGCTTCTCACAATCTCGTCAATCAAGGAAGGCCATCTAGAGGGGCACCAAACATTGGAGGCATTGTGATGACTGTGGCAACTCCGGCAATTGCGGCAGGTAACGTCAAGTATGCCAAGTTTTCGGGGAAAAAGTCAGATGACCCCAATGCACATGTCCAGATGTTTGAAAAGGTGTATGGGATCAACAATCTGGGAGCTGTGGTACCACTCCACCAAGAGGTGGTTTTTGAGACAACTTTATTAGGTAAGGCGGCACACTGGTTGGCAGAGTATGCAATGAACCATTTTGCCACATATGATGCAGCCCGTGATGCATTCTTGAGGCGGTTTCGTCAAGAAAAAATGATTCCGCAGACTCTGAAGAGATTGCATAGCTTGGAGCAAGTCGATCAAGATGTGGAAGGTTATGCGTCCAAATTCAATTTACTCTTGGAACATGTGCCTACGGCTCAAAGCCCTACTCAGGATGTACTCAATGACTACTTCACTTCGGGGATGTCACGAGATCTACGGACGGCATTGGCCATAGTGGATCGAATGCAGACAACGCTCGTGGCAGTCATGGCACAAGAATTGCAAGCAAGGGAATCGCTGCATGGGAGGACATCCAAAAGCCGCAAATCCCTGAAGAGCAAAACCAAGAAGAAAATGTCAAAATCAAAGAAGTCAGATGACAGTGAGGAAGACTAGGATGCGACCAGTTTGAACGAAAGGTCTAAAGGTACTAGTTCGGAGGATTCCGACTCGAAAGCAAAGACAAAGACCCGGAGAGCCTCTAAAGTGGGTAAGGGTGTGTCAGTGGCTTTCGGAGACGGATCCGTACCTAAAGGCTTGAAGGGTATATGGTGCACCCATTGCCGCAATCCTGGTCACTCTGCAGTCGAGTGTGCTCTTAATGCAAATTGGTGCACAATTTGCTTGACTAATACACACAACATGGTGGGATGCCACTACAATGGGCACGGCCAGAGAGCGGTTGGTTAGTAGCAAGATGCGGCTGCTTCTTTTGTTGCTAGAAGAGCCGCAGCAACAAAAGTTCCAGTCCTAGTAACAAGCGTTCCTGCGAGGCGAAGGTGATAGTGGCCGCGGACATGGAGGCGAGGGTCATGGTCAAAATTGATCAAAAACCTGTCTGTTTTGCACAAGAATGGGATCAGCAATACGCAGAGCGGCAAAAGATGTCCGAGAAAATGCCCAGCACTTTGATGGTACACATTGTTGATGATGATCCGCTGGTGTGCCCAGAGATTAGCATAATCACTCGTGCTAGTACCAAGCTAGGAGGACTGACTCCCAAGAATGGTGACAAGCTATTGGATTGGTCAGCTCAAGAACACATTCGATGCCAAGTCTGCAAGTTGGTGATAGAGCAGCCACCATTGATGTCTCTGCTAGAGCCTGCAATGACGCCGAGTTAGGCACATAAGGTGCAGTTTTTGCAGAACCAGTTGTTCAATCAGAAGCGGAGACTCAAGCCAAGTTCAAGTTACACTTACCAGGAAATGGTCTGAAGGTAGTCGAAGCAACTCCGTTGTTGGTCACTAACCAATCCAAGAGGCGAGCAAATTCTCTACAAAGGGAGCCAGGGTTGGAATGCATTTTCGAGGCTTCTATCCAAATTTCATTGGGTAGATTGCTTAATCTGGTTCTGGGATTCCACTGGCAATTGTTGCATTCTGTGCACATGGAGTTTGAACCAGAAGAGGTGGAGCTATTTCAAGCTGATTCATGCCTAGTTCCGGCAGTTCCTTTGACCGACATGAGAATTCCGGTGATTTCTGCAAAGGCACAAGGTCAGACTTTTGCTCAGGTGCTGGTAGATGGCGGTTCGGGGGTCAATATTGTCACTTTGAAGACCTACCAAGAAATGGGATGGATGTCTTGGGTGCCGGCGCCATTCTTAGTCTGCATGGCTGATCAACGCTAAGTTCGACCACTCGGAATCTTGCGGGCCATTGTTCTGGAGGTGGCGGGCATATCATTCGTGGTGTCCTTTGTGGTGCTCAACATGGAAGCTGCAACACCAGAGTATAGCATCCTTTTGGGTTAGCCTTGGTTGCCGCAAGAAAAAGTCAAGCAAAATTGGGAGCAGAACGTCATTTCAGTGCGGAGAGGAAAGAAGAAAGTGCGGGTCACAATGGGAGTGGCAGCACCATTGGCGGATGCGGTCCAGTTGAGATGGTGAACATGGCGGACGGATTGGAGGATGATGAGGAGGAAGCCTTTCTCAAGGAAAATCCGGAGTTGGTTCCTATCTTCACCATTGATGTGCAAGGCATTACGGATAGTTACATGCATCAAAGTTTCCTGGCATACACGGCCAGCCCTGTTCCAAAGGAGGAGTCTGAGCCCCAGCAAGTAGCAATAGAATTGGATATACGGGATTTCCTGCAGCAGGAGAGGGAATTTGAAGAACAAATGAGTAGAGTCACACGAGTTCAGGAACATGCTCTAGATACGATTTATCTCAAAGCGGATGGAGCATCTAAACCAGTCAAAGTCAGCACTTTGTTGACAACTGATTCCGTAGCGAATTGATTGCCCTCTTGTAGGAATTTTCCAATGTGTTTTTGTGGGACTATGTGGATATGAAGGGTCTATATCCAAAATTTTACCAGCACTGGGTCAACCTCAAACCAGATGTCACTCCGATGAAGATACAGAGGTATCATATGAATCCGCACATGGCCAAGCAAGTGTGTGAAGAATTGGAGCACTTGTTGCGGGTGGGATTCATTGCATCGATTGAAAATCCAAAGTGGATTTCCTCGATTGTCATTGTGCCAAAGATAAATAAGAAATTGTGGGTTTTGTGTCAACTACTGCAAGCTGAACACGGCCACAGTACCTAATCCATTTCCCTTGCCCTATATGGATTCTATGCTCGATGAAGTGGCAGGGCATGAGGTGTAATCCTTCTTGGATGGATATAGTAGGTACAACCAAATCTGAATGGCTTCGAAAGACTAGCCCAAAATAGCATTCATTACATCATAGGGGGTCTATGTCTACACAATCGTGTGGTTCGGATTGCAGAATGCTCCCTCAACTTTTCAACGGGCAATGCAAGAGATCTTTGGGTCCTATTTGACAGATTTCATGCATATTTTCCTAGATGACCTCAGTGTGGTTGGCACAATCGATGAGCACCTGGAGCACTTGCAAAAATGCTTCCAACGATGTAGGGAAGTCTCCTTCAGTCTGAATCCAATGAAATGTGCATTCACAGTCCACAGAAAACTTTAACCAGCATAATGTATAAAAGTATCCAAGTGTAAAAGGATGGGTATATTCAAGTGTGGATCTCGTAAATCAAGTACAGGGTTAGATTGCGTATTTAGGGGAGGAATAGGAAATATTTTAGTTATAAACAAAACAAATGGTGTATGGAAAATTTACTTGGGGGAACTAGTAAGGGAAAGGAAAAATAAACTATAAAAAATTAAGAGGGGACTTTATTTATGGCAGTTATAAAGAAAGGGCGGGGAGAGTGATTTGAAGGAAATAATTAGAAGAGAAGAGATGGTAGGTGGGGGGGGTTTTAATTTGGGAAAGTAAGGAAAACCAGATAGTTTAGGACGAAAAATAGGTAGAATTGTTTTTAATAACGAAACTAGAGTAAAAAATAAGGGTGAGGAGGGAGCGAAAATTATACGCACTCTATTTTTTCGGGCAAGAGGGGGGAATCTAGAAGTAGTTGGGTAGATTAATAAGGAAATAAGAGGGGGCAAATTGAAGTTAAAAAATAAGGGGGGGGGGCAAAAGAGGGGTTTAGAATTAATTAGAGAGGGGGGTTGGGGAGGGAAGAATATATATATAATTAGAGAGGGGGTTCTTTAAAGAGGATAAATACTTAGAAAGCAGGGTGGGGATGTAGATTAAATATAATTAGAGAGGAGGATGGGGGGGGGGATAATGAATATATACTAAGGAGAATATATACGCAGAGAGTGGGCAGGGATGGAATAATTAGAGATGTGGTGAGGATAACTTATAATGTAAGAAAAAGAAAGGTAGGCTTTGAACCTGTGAGGCCATGGTCATCGTGCGGAATGGAACTCGAGGAGCACATCAGCGGATCTCAATTGAGGAGCGCGTCAACTGGGACATAGTCATATTTAGGGAAAGATACCACGTAGAAGAAGGTATGGTTGTTGATGGCATGTGAGAATAGAGTGACAAAGTGATGTGCGCACACGAGCAGGACGTTGCGACCCGAGGCGGAGCTTAGGGAGAGCTTGTTCCAACCATTTCGCAACCGAAGAAGACGTAGCAAGTGCCAAGGGGCTAGCTCCGCCAAATTGTGCAGAGGGAATGGGCCGTGGGTACCAACCAGTGTAGAGGAAGTAGGCAGCGAAGCGAGAATGTGTAGAGGCAGTGGGCAGCGGGCTAGACGATGAAGTGGCAATAGGCAGTAGGAGGATTTGGAGCATGTGAGGGAGGGGACTTAGTGGAGGGGTTTTAAATAGGGAGGGATGAGGGTAGTCAGGAGGGTTGGATAGGAGAGGGATGGGAATATAGAGAGCTAGGGAGTGTGGGGAGGATAAAAGGCCATGAATATAGAATGGTGGGCTAGCCTAAATGCGGGGAGGGGGTTTTTTTTTTATAAAGGATAATTAGTTGATAATTTTCTTTAAGTTATTTCAATAATAGGGGTTTATCAAGAATAATGAAAAAGTAAAAAGTATTTAACAAAAATTAAGTAGAGCCAATAAAGATAATGAAAATAGGACAGTAGAAGATAAGAGAAAACATAAAGGGAAAAAAGTTTTTGAGGGTGATGGAGAGAGATAACGTAGGGAGAGAAAAAGAAATAATTGA
Organism: Dipteris shenzhenensis; assembly: GCF_047967505.1. Lineage (NCBI taxonomy): Eukaryota > Viridiplantae > Streptophyta > Polypodiopsida > Gleicheniales > Dipteridaceae > Dipteris > Dipteris shenzhenensis. The sequence continues at coordinate 47,713,391 of NC_141611.1, read as the reverse complement.
GAAGTTTAGGAAAGAAAGTAGTTTAGGAAAAATTAAAGGGGGAAAAGAACATTTGGGTTATGAAAAAAAGCCACCAAATAAAAAAAGAAGATTAAAGGATATAAAATTTAAAAGAGTAATTAAAGAAAAGTAAGAAGAAAACACAAACAATAAAGAAAAATGATTGGGAAAAAAGGAAAATAAGTGAAAATTAAGGAAATGAGGAATAGCTTAAGGAAAATAAGAGAGCGTTTAAAATTTAAAAATAACAATAAAAATAAAAAATTAAAGAGAAATTAAGGAATATTTAAAAATAAGAAAAACAAGAGAGAGAGAGAGAGAGAGAGAGAGAGAGAGAGAGAGAGACAGAGAGAGAAGGGGGCCAGGGTCTAACCAAAAGAGAGGAAGGTGTAGGAAGAGAGAGAGAGAGAGAGAGAGAGAGTATCAATAAATGAAACATACAATTACTTCAATCATTTGAATAATTATTAAAAGTTGCATATGAGAAATGGATTGAAAATTTTAAGAAAACTAAATTGAAGTAACATTTGACAATATTTCAATCCAAACATTTGGTAAGGACTTGAGTAAGAGAATTAGCAAAAGAATTTTCTTTAAATTGAGTTTGCAAACTTAAGCAAAGAATTAGTACAAATTTGTTGAATCTGTCAGGTAGTCCAAGCTTCGAGATCAAGGTCCACTTACCTGCACCATCCAAATAAACCATATGTTAGAACATTATATCTTGATTTGGGAAGACATTTAATGCTTTTGTTCCCTGGCTTGTTATTGCTTTACCTAGGAACGATCACAACCTTCTAGATTCTAGAGTATAAAAATACATGAGAATTATAAAGTTGTAAGACATTCATAGAAGAGTATGTACATCCAGTTCTTTTGAGAAAGTGATCAAACATGTACATGCATACTTTATTTAAACTTGGAGGATAATCCACACCGATCAATTTTTTGAAAAAATCTTTGAAGGGGGGTAATCCACTCCCTTGAATGAAAGGTTTAAAAAAGTAGAGAAGAATTTAAAAATTAATGGAAAAAAACTCAAAGAAAAAAATAAGAGAGCTAAAGCCTAAGAAATGCAATTTACAGGAACATTAACGAAAAGATGTTTTAAGGCAATTTGAGAGAGGGAAAAGTAAAGTAGGAAAAAAACAAGTAAAAGGAAAGTGACAATGTAGAGAGCTTGAATGTTAGGGATTAAATACATACACAATTATAGATGTAATAGCTAAAAAGTCAAGGAAATCTTTAAGAAAAATAAATATAGTAGTGAGAAAAATAAGTACAAAAAGGAAATTAAAGAATATGAAGAAGAAAAATAAGACACAATTAACTAGATTAGACATTAAATAATTTAAAATAAAGGACAACATTAAACATTTAAGTAGCTAGCTTACAGAAAAAATAAAAAGAAGTAGAGAACTTGAATGTTAGGAATTAAATATTTACTCAATTATAGCTATATGTATATATGTAACTTAAAAATCAAGAAGGATGCAAACTTAAGAAAATAAAAGACAATAGTGAGAAAGGAAATATATAAAGAAAGGAAATTAAAGACAATTGAAAAAGAAAAATAAGAAAGAACTTACATAACTATCTTTAAATAATGAAAAATTAAAAAAGAGGACAATATTAAAGAAAGTAAATAACTAGCAAGATTGATCATTTAAAGAATATATAAAAGGGGTAGCAATAACATGAAGGCCAGCAGTCCGCAATTGAAAAGCCCCATCTAAAAGTGATAGCTTCTAAGGCTTGTAAAGATAAAAGTTAATTAAAATATATAGAACCTTGTATAAATTCCAAAAAACCAAGATAAAAAGTCGGCAAAAGAAAAGAGCATAAGCGTAAAAATTCAAAGAGGGGGGCGGGGGGGAATAAAGAAAAAATACTTAATAAATTATTAGGCAGTGCATAAGGGAGGGGGGGGCAGGGGCAATTATTGTGTATTAGAATGTGTGTGTGCGTACATGCATGTGTGTGTGTGTGTGTGTGTGTGTGTGTGTGTGTGTGTGTTGGGCTCGAGTTGCTAACTCGAGGGTTCAAGTTGTACAATATCTAACTCTAGGGCTCGACTTAAGCTCTTACTCGAGGGTGAACTTCCTTTGAAGCACTTACCTCAAGGCTCATGTAAACTCTATTGTGACCTTGAGTTGCTAGCTCAAGGATCAAATTATAATAAATGGCTTGTGGTGAGTTAACTAAGGCAAGACTAGCTAATGTGAGGGTTCAAGTAAACAACTCGAGGGATAGTCTTAGTTCGAGGGCCTTGTTAAAGTTACAACTTTTCAAGATTTATGGTTTTGGTCTTCCTCTGCCTAACATTGTGGAGTGTGTATCTAATTATGTGTAGAATAAGTGTAAATTTTAGGTGTTTTTCACACAAAAAATATGCTTGCAGCACTCCCAAATCATGCAAGAAGCCATTTTCAATGATGCACAATTTGATGTACCTACAACTGAAATGTTGAAACTAATGCATAAAGCTAACAAGTATACTACATTAATTTAGCCTAGCACAATGTGTATCACTTGGTGGGGAACACTCTAGGATATAAAACTATCCTTTCATATGTTTGGCAAAAATTCACCACTCGTGCTACACTTCAAAACTCATGAAAGACCTTATAAAGTTAAGTTTGTACCTTGAATGTTTAAAAATACTTGGGATAAGGAATAACATATACTAAGCTCATTATAAAGCGCCAAAGTAAAGCTTGGTATATCTTTCTATCGAAAAAGGATCCTATTTACAAGCATTAAATAAATGAACTAGACTCCATACTATAAATGGGTTAATGGATCCTTTGAGTCAAGAAAAAATCTATTATTCTCTATGTATCACGGACAAGATATCTATTACTTTAAATGTAAAATGGTTTAACACTAGAATATCCAATTAGTAGAATTTTTTATCAACTTTTGACATGATTCTATCAGCATAACAAATTTCAAGTTCTCTTCATGTCTAATGGCAACACGGGAAATTAAGAAATGGATGAGAGGTGTTTGTGCATTACCAAATTAATTTATCAAGAAACATGAGATAATAGAACATAATTATGTCCTAGGACATATTTGTGTCATGTTACCCACCTAGTGATATGAGTTATCTCATATGGAATGAACATGTAAGCCTCTAAAATGACCTATCAGCTATTTTTCAACCTAATTTGCAACCATAACTAAATCTATAGTAAACAATAGTAGATGAATCATATTCTTCATCAAGCTCTCCAAATCAATATAGTCCAATCCCACTGAGCATTGGGTACTCTATACTCACAATTCTATAACCATCACACAAGCATTTGGATCGATTCCCCAGCAATGGCATCAGTTGTTGTGGACTTCCGCTACAACCATGGACATAGAGATGCTGGGGACTCTTTTGGACACCAACAAGAGTCCACAGGCTATTATTTTACTGCGCTGATGTGTTGGGAGAGTCTGAGGATGGTGTCTACTATATAAAATTACTATTATCTTACTAATGTAAGGTTTCTATGATGATAGCCCTACTACTACTGTTGCAGTCATAGCACACACAAAGTTAGTCTATTTATACAAATAGATCAGCAGGCACACAGGCCTCGCAGGCTAACAAAAAATCGTACAACCTATTTACAAGATGATTAATTTATTCTTGCCACAATGGCAACTCCATTAGAATTTTAGACACATCCTCCATCACCACATTGGCATCTCTGCTAGGGGAATCCTAAGTAGTGCAACATAGTTGTAGCACCTGAAAAAAACTCGGGGGGGTCACTCATATTATGTAACCCTATCACGTGAGTTCAACGGAAGGATATTTTTAATTTCTAAAATTAATATAATTTAACTTACATAAGGGATTATTTAAAATCATTTCAAAAAAAAAATACAGATTCGTATAGAAAAAGGGTGCATTTTATTAATGAAAAATCTACAGATAAGGGATTTTACAAATAAGCCTTGAACGCACGTGATATAGAGAGTTTATGCATGGTGACCCCCCCGAGGAAAAAAAAGGGTGCTAAAAGATTAGCATGCAAAGATGCACAACCTAGAAGAGAGTTGATTCAAGGAAAAAAAGGAGAGACTTTATTAATCTAGAGGATGCCTTTATATAGGCTACAAAAGTGAGGTTCTCCCTCGTGCTCAAGTGTGAAAAGGAAGTAGTGAACCTATTTGTGAGAGAGTGTGTGTACCTAAAAATGTGGAGAGTCCCCTTAGTGGAGTAGTGCTCTTGTGCTTTTAAAATTAACGAGCGCTCCTACTCTCTTCCCTTGGCTGATGTGTGTTGGCTTAAGGCCATTTCATTGCATGTGTGTCTCTTGATCGGTGCTAAACATGTTACTACATGTCATTAACCTTGTCACTATTCTTACTCCATAGCCATCTCCATCATGCTTGCATCTCCATCCTCTATAGCATGGCTCGGCATAGTCGCATATATGACTAGGGCCAAAAGGAGAAAAGTCCAATTAATTTCACTCCATGCTGCTCAATGGACATTTCTTTTTACAATCCATGATGCACGACCATGCAGATGATGAAGCAACATACATTGACACACTTACACATACATGAAGAAAATGAAGACAATAGTTTCAGAGAAGCAAGGTAATGATGCTGCTACTCCTTTGCATCTGCACACTCCAATGCATCATTTATGGCTCGAAAAACATCATATGTAATGGATGTGATAATAAGGATGGGTTTTTTAACTACGGATAGTGATGTTATTTGGTTGCATCATTGATATGTCATGAAAAGCCTATGTGAATCTCCTTCACTTAGACCTATGGTAGGCCAAAAACCCCAGCATAACGGGTTTCAAAAGGGCCACCATGGACAACTGTCCAAAGGTCCCATGGTACTATTAAAAGGTATCCTAGTTCCAAGGTATAAATAATAGGTCCTAAGGTCCCCTTAAAGGGCCTAGAAAAATTAGACGAATAGATTTTTTTAATTTTTAACGTAAGAAAAGCATCAGGTAACCTAAATGTCCTTAATGTTCCTCCCACGTAAGCTCGACATATGATGGTCTTCTGTGTGGTAGTGTGGCATCAACCGTAGCTCTTTTTTCTCAGTGGCTGTGACCCCAGCTTCTATGTATCATGTAGATTCATCCTTGTACAAGGATACAAACTGAACCGCTACCCCATATTGTATTATTGCATAGCCACACTCTGATTATCGTGCACAATGTGCAGCACGCAGCCCATCAATTCTATAATGAATTCCAAGCTAATTGCAAGGTAATAGGCTCCTAGAAGTTGCCTCAACCCGCAGACTTGTTTAGAAGTACCTAATGCCTCGACTTAAGAGTCGAGATTAGTAGGTGTAGATCACAGCACATAGTCACTATACAAGTCGTAGGCATGTACATTAGGATGACAGTATGCTCTTACCTTTAAAGCTTTTGAGCATTCGATGCAGAAGGTCACAACTTACAAAATCCACGTCAAAGTATATGGCCAGTCGACTATTCCACCATGCCGTGAATTTCTACGCTTCCAACATGTTAGATATAGTTAAGTCCTCCCCATAAATGAAGGGTCCCCTAAGAAATGAAGGGTCACCCATGAAATGAAGAACCACATTGCCTTTTCCTATTCCTCCGCTCGAAAATTTAAGGGTCATTTGCAAATTAAACCCTTTTGCATAAATTCTTATTTTTTAACCAATAAGCAACGGTTGATAATATGCTATTTATCAATAAGCAACCATTTGTGTTTGAGTGATTTTTCACAAATAAAGGTCATACGTTAATTAATATATGACCTGAATTTTACATGGTTTAATGCTTATATCCCTTCTTCTTTTTGCATTTTTCCTTATAGCCTCATGACTCATTAAAAGTCCCAAAAAACACTTTTGTTGGGTTTGGCTACACAGAGAGTTAATCTTTGATCATAACAAGCCACGAGCTTTTCGACTTGTTAAATGTTATGCCAAAAGATGGCAATTAGAGTACATCAATTCTTGCATCTGATTGTCAAGAGAGTGTGTGTGTGTGTGTATGTGTGTGTGTGTGTGTGTGTGTGTGTGTGTGTGTGTGTGTGTGTGTGTGTGTTCATCCTATAATTCAACTAATTATCTACATATCTCAATCAAATAACACTAAAAGATTCAAAATTGTTTAATACATTCCTTCAAGGAGCCCTCAGATAATCTGTTCAAAGCTATTTATTCATTTTAATTCAACCCTTCAAAGCTTCCAAAAATCCTATCCATCTTTCGTGAAACTTTCCAAAATCCGTTATATTCCAAGTTCTCCTACTTGCATCATAGCAGATTGCAAATGCATTACAGAAAGGAATATCAATATAATCAGTGCCAGATATAAAGTTTTTATGGCATAAGCTAACATATAATATGATAAGGAGACAAAAGCTGCCCCAAATCTATCATCACCATCATTCATCTTCACCAAAAACCCTGATGCAGCCAGCTGTGTTGACAAAAACCTATGAACCAGGATACACATATGAACTCCAAAAAATTTCTTCAGTTCTACCAAAACAATTATGAGTGTGGTATAGCCATATATAGCCAGCTCCTAAGTCGAAGCTCTCTCAGTCTAGTCTAAGGGATGTATGCAGAAGTAGTAATACTATAGGATAATTAGAGGTGTTCATCCATCTTGCCAGTAGTAGTTAATGTGTCATTGTGATAATAAAAAACATTCGTCTGCAAATCTGGTTGAGAAGTGTGCCAACTCACCTGCGTACATCCACATAAAGGACAAGTTAGAACCAGGACCTTTAAATGTGGGGCTGCAGGCTTCCATGCTGGCACACTGTTGTTATCCATGTCCCTCAACTTAACTTGCAATAGTTCATATTTTGGCACTTGAACCCCCAGAAAAGTGAATGATAACAGAAACATTCAGTAAATAGCAATAAAATTTCTGTCAGTAAAGAGTACACAATAGAATGGCACTTGTGTATGCTATTTCATGTCCACTTACAGTTGACAAGGGACACAATCATCGTTGTCCCAAGTTTCTCTCACTAGTAAGTAGGAAAAGGACTTCTTCATATTAAATTTCTGTCCAAGTTTCTTATAAAATGCAGCATACTAAAACTTCAGTTCAGTAGGGAAGTTAGTCATTCAAGGTCTGCCTTGTAATATCTTCTACCATATAATGCATTCATCATATCAAATTACAAAAACGTATTTTAAAAGATATAATCACAACTCCAAAATATGTACATGTAAATTATACTATACCAAGGGGGTTCTGCATATAATAATGGTTGGAAGGTAACAATTATCATGACATCATCAAATGGATTCTAGAGTCATGATCAAATAAGCTCTTTATTAGTGATCCGCAAACTATTCTAAGAAACAATATGGGGGTTTCCTAGCTCCAATCTTCTAGGAAAATGCTGTAACTTTTTCTCTCTGGTTTTTTGTTCATATCGTTCAACCATAATATCATGTAATACAAGGGTAGTGGTGTAGTGTAGCTTGAAGGAGGCATCTCGCGTGGGATCTGCGAAGCTAGTTTACTGCATTTTACTCTCCCTCTTGGGTTCATGCAAGATTATCAGGTTGAGTGAAACCTCCTCATAAAAAGATGTCGATCCCTTATATTTGTATAGCAATTGCTACATAACTGCTTTCCAACTTATTATCTCAGAATCTACATACTTCTAACGGGGGTCTCTTTGTAGCAATCAGAAAATAATGTGTGAAAATCAACTATGCTAGTGTCTGGTCAACAAAGAAAAGATTATCTTCCTCCAGACCTCTCAAGCTATCTTACCTGGGGTCGTATTCCCATCTCCATCCCTCATCAGTCATCTGTATGTTTTCATGATGACGGGATACACAGGATCTAACTGGTGCTTGGATATCCTGGGGTATATAATGTACCCTCATCCTTGGGTGGCAATCCTTAGGCCTGGGCATATTTTGTTCACCGCAAGACCATTCCAAAACATTATTTACATTTATAACGAAGACTTGCATTTTACCAGAGGTTGGTTCGTACTCTTGCTTATCCTCCTATGTACTTCTAAAAAGACGTAAAAGGTAGTCAAAACCATGTTCCTATGATGCACTCATCAGTATCCATGTTTTATGAGTTTGATATGATTCCCTATGGTCCATATAGACCCTCCGCTAACCTCTACACTACCAAACATCTCAAATCATATTACGTACATGTTCAGGTATGAGGTGCTAGCTTTTTTGCTGGAGGGCTCGCCTTATATCTCCAATAGGTCTCTGCATACCCCTTCTCGAACAACAAACGAAATATACGTGCAAAAAGCTCAATGGCTCAAGAAACTTCATCGCTTTGTCTAGAATCTTAATCGCATGCACGTATACCTCTCAATATACCTTCCACTACATACTACAGTCCCGTTCTTATTTTGTCATAGTCTTTTGACTAGGTGTTAACAGGAAGCACTCTATCATCCCATATTTGTGAACGTGTTGGTACTTCTAGTTGTCGTTGTTCAGAGCTAAGCCCTGTTAATCGGTCATGATCATGGTGGCATTTTGAAATATCTGTGCATCTCTCAATCGTGGTCACTAGAACAGAGAAGTGGATTGTATTCTATGTAGATAAAGCATGGGTGATTATTTGACTAGAGCGATATTTCTATGGACGTAATTGCAGAGCACCCCATGGCCATTTAAGGGCTCACAATAAAACGTTTTGATCAACATATCACAAAACGCGGCTACCTCAACATCTGCTATGTAAATGCATCATGTATCGCAAGCTTCCCTAGAATATCACGTTGTGTGTGTGTGTACCGGCCCTTATCCCATGGTGGGCACAACACCATAATTATTGTGATGGTAGACACCCCAATATGGGAAGTGCCTACCATTCTCCACAATAAAGCTCTTTATATAAAATCATGATACCTTCAAGGAGTTCTCTAGTACTTTAAGTAGCTCTAGGAAACTCCGAGGACATTAGGAAATGTTATATGAGGTGTAATATTTTTTGCTTTTTGAAACCATTGTTGGTCATAAAACTGACCATTTCTAAAATAGCCATAACATCCTTGGCATTATTGTTGCATAAGTACGGAATAGGAAAGATCTAGGAAAGGATCATTTTGTAGGCTTGGCCAATAGGTCTATTAGATTGAAAGTGGATAAATCTGGATATAGGAAAAGGAAGTGCTTTTGTTTTATCAAACTTATCCACTGTAAAGCTACCATCTCCCTAAATTTCAATAGAGAGATTCATAAAATTTATGGATAGAATGGTTTCCTTAATCTCAATGATAGGTAGCAGATAAGTCTAAAAAGGATTATTTGGATCTCTAATAGCATTTGGATGAAGAAAATATTTTATATAATTGTTGTTAATACATAGAATATCATCAATGTATCTAAACATGTGTTTAAAGAGTGGTAACAAATCGATTCTACCAAGTCTCATGAGCCATAAAATGAAAGAAGACTCATACCAAACGAAATATAAATTGCATCATAATGGGGCGCATGAAAAACCCATTAGAATCCCTTTAACCTATTTTCAAACTCTATCACCACATTGTACAAAATGAGTGAGAAGCCATGTTTGTAATAAGATCAATTTATCTTCATCTAGGCAAATAGAACCTTGTGTATTTGTCATATATTTAGACCACTTTGGTTTACCCCATGTTCCTTTTGACTCATTAAGATGTGTCAAGATGAAGGGATACATGGATTTTTGCTTAAAGGTTACAGTAACTACTTTAGCAGGTATGGTAACTAATTCATCCTCCCCATATAGAGGTAAAGATTCATAACATTTTGCTATGTTTGCACAAAATATAGAGTTGACCTTTGTCGGTAGATTAAGAGATACCTCAAATATAGAATTGAAAATCCATAATAAAGAGGAATCCGCCTTTAAAAATGTTTTAGCAATCAAGGTTTTGCTATCTGCCCATTCCTTTAAAACATTCAAAGGAAGAATAGATGCAGCTATGAGCATTGGTAATCCACCTATGAGATCTTTTGTGTGGTTTAAATATTGAACACAAGAAAGGTAGATTATCATGAGATTGTGTCACACTACATAAAAGGTGAATTAAATCCTTAAAGAGATAAGAGGCAACTTGTTTTGGGATGGTCCATGTATTTCCATCCATGCAAGGGTTGAATTCTAGCCCATTAAGTCTACGGCCAGCCATATCACGTATCCAGTGAATGCATTCAACTACCATAGTATTAGAGCATTTGTCTAATCTTGAAATGTACAAATGTGATTTTACTTATTCAATTTCATCCAAAACATCCTTGTTGTCTAACCAAAATTCATATTTTTTGAATTTTTAATATTGAAAGTTTTAAGTTGGTTAGCACAGTTCTTTAAGAAAGATGACATAGTTGATTGTTTATTGACCAAGTTGCATTTGCCAATAAATCCATCCAAAAATTACCGAGGGACCTAATGGCTAGAGAAAAAAGACAAGGTTTACAAGGGATGTAATTTAAGCCCTTGTAAATGTTTGTCAAATAACTTTACTTTGAAAGATCTTAATATCTAACGTTTGAACATGTGATCCCGAACCCCCGTCCACTTCCATAGTAAACATTTTAAATTGTTTAAAAGTAGAGCATTTACACTTATCTTCTTCCTTTTCCCATGACAAAGTATGGAATACCTCTTTCGAATGAGTTAAGAAGTTTCTAACTTATTGGTTTATCATACCCCTCCATCCAAAAATGACATTGGAAAGTATAATAGTTGACTCGGAATAGAACTTATTAAAGCGAGAGGAGTAATAAAGATGCAAGATGCCAGTGGTTTCTTTATTAAAAGAATTTTGTATCAAAACGAATCTTCCAAAAGACTCCATCAAAGATCTAGAACCTGTGTCACACAGAAGACCATTTGAGTTTTTTTGCCAAGGTAGGAGCATTGCTGTTATTGTAGGTCATAAGCCTTTTTCCCTTATTGGAGCTAGAGCCTGAAGTTGGAGTAATATCACCAATTATTAGCACTGCATTGCTGGGGGTATTAGAGGGTGGTCTAGATACATCCACAATGTCTTGGTGAGGAAAATTAGATCCACGGCCACTATTTTGACATCCTCCTCTTGTGAAACTTCTTCTAGATTTGGCCCCACCTCGGAAAGGGACCGGATTACCTCTTACATTGTCTCTGTCACCATATTTTGGCTTCATAAGGTTGGCACTTTCTCTTGAAAAGGAAGGGGGTTTGATTAATTTTTCAATCATAGTGAGTCCTTGCTCATTATCCATCAAAGAAAAAAGTTTGCTCTTTGGATTTTCTACATAATCCAAGACCCCTTGAATCATAAACTCTCTCACAAAGATGAAAGTGATAAGACTTTCAACTATGGGTTTTGTCGGTCCATTCAACCAAATGAGGAATGCAGTAAAGGATGCTGCTAAACTCATATCCGGGTAAAAGAAATCCAAGTGATTCACCATATACCATATAACGTGGTCTGCCCAAATGAGAGAGCTACCACATTTGTCAGAAACACAAGCACACCCGAGGAATGGTTGTAACCAATTCCACCACAGGGATTTGTAATTTGCAGCCCTTTTTGTACTAGAGTTAAAATCTCCTTGAACAAGCAATAGTATTTTGGAGTTAGAACATTTTCTAGCATCCATTGTAGAAAGTGCAGGTGCATAAGGAATGCTTACCTTTTTTAAAGATGTTAATGTGACTCCTTTGAGAGCAGCCTGTTTGCATTTATCCACATCCCCATTAGATAGTGAGCCCCAACATTTTAAGATATCTATGCTCAAAGGCACTAATAAATTCAAATTATTAAGAGTCCACATCTTGTTTTGATGAGTCTCTTGAGACATCAAATTCCACCTCCCGAGCAGGCAATGTAGGAACTCAGGGGGGTCACTATGTACAAACCCTCTATATCATGTGCGTTCAAGGCCTATATTTAAAATCCCTTATCTGTAAAATTTTTCATTAATAAAATGTACCCTTTTTCTATACAAATCTGTAATTTTTTTCCAAAACTATTTAAAATAGTCCCTTATGTATATTTATTTCTGTAAATTTTAGAAATAAAAAATATCCTTCTGTTGAACTCACGTGATAGAGTTACATATGATGAGTGACCCCCCCGAGTGTAGGAATGCATGATGATCCTTGTGGCATGGTGAGATTGTCCATAGCTTCCTGTTCTACTAAAGTAGTGAGTAAGATGGAGAAAGTATCCAACTTCTCTTGTTCAAATCAAGAAAGAGAAATTTTTTTGAACCAAGGAAGTTCGGTAGTGACCTAAGGTATAACGGTAGAAGATAGAGCCTTTTCAATTCTAGGCAACATTTCTTCATGATGATGCACATTGACATCATCGTTGCAAATGATTTCATCTATCATAGTTTCCATTTCAGAAAGTAGTGCATAGGCTATTTTTGTACTCTTTTGGCTTGTATCAAGGACCAACAACCATTCTTCAATGCCAAGGGTATGTAACAATGTGTTATTACCTACTTCCTTTGCCACCATGTCATGCTCGATGATCTTTTTGTGTATCTCCTTGTTATCGATAAGGGCCATAGTAGCTTGTACCACTGGACTCGAAATCGAAAGATTATCAAAATATTCTCTTATTTGCTATAGCTGCAGATGTTTTGGGATGGCTAATAAAAGATCAGGTGGTAATGGAGGAAATCAATGGTATAGAGCTCCCTTCAGGAAAGCAGCTAGTAAACCAGCAATTTGCAGATGATACTACTCTGACCATCAGAAACACAGATGTAGATATATATACAAAGAGCTATGGATTGTATGGATATCTTTTGTACTGCATCTGGATCCAAAATAAATCACTCAAAAACTAGTTATGCCCTGTTATCTGGAGACCCCCAAAATCTTCTGGAACAAATGGGCTATAAGAGAGTTCCTCATGAATAGATCTTCAAAATTTTGGGTATCCCTATGGGTTTCAAAGTTAAGATGAAAGACAGATGGGATTGGTTTCTAGAAAGATTCAAAAAAAAAAAAGATAGACTCAGGGGTTTGTAGGCGAACTTAGCAAGAAGAAGGGTAGTATTAAATCACTATATATACCCAATTGCTATCTTCTATCTCTCTTGGTGGTGTCCTTCCAGAGTAGGCTTAGAAAAGTTTATAAGAATCTGTAGATCCTTCTTGTGGGGGGGGAGTGACTCTAGAAGAAGAATAGCCAAGTTCAAGTGGGCTTTCTGTACCATACCCAGAAAGGAAGGAGGCTTGGGTGTTATAAATATACAATTAGTAGCTTATAAATTAGCAGCCACTTGGATAATAAAAGCCATCACTGCTCCTAAAAGTGATTGGGCTAACCTCCTCCTCAGAAACTCCAAGTATGTTAGACCCTACAAAGCCCCTAGATGGAAGGACTATCCCCTTCTCTCAGAAACTCCAAGTATGTTAGACCCTACAAAGCCCCTAGATGGAAGGACTATCCCCTTCTCTCAGCCATAGGGAATCCAGACCATGCACAACCAAAGGGAGCCAGCTTTGGAAAACTCTATGGTGGGCCTTTGAACAAATAAAAAGCCACATTATCCTCTCTAAAAAAAGGAGATTTATGGCTTTAGATTCAATCTGGGTTTCTACCATCTTCTCCAAACAACAGTTTAGTGATGATGACTTCCTAAGGGCATGGCACTTGGTAAAGAAAGGGTTATCTTGTTGGGGAGATGTATGGGACAAGACCAACTTTAGGTGGAAGACATGGTTAGAGATAAGAAGAGAATTCAGACTTAGCAATGTAGCTCAAGAGTTGATTATGAGTAGAATACAGCTATGGGAGGGAGACATCATTTGGAAAGGGGGCAGGATCCTCAACTTCCCTAGAGGGTTTGGCTGGGTAGGCAGCTCATCCCTCTTACCTATTCCCACTCCCTTTGAAGGCATTGAAGAGATTGTGACTAAACTTAATGCTAGATGGAACAGTTCTAATAATGAAATAAAATGGGGTAACAGATTTGAGCTACCTGGGACAGAAGAATCCCAGAGAAAATGTACACCTTGTTATGGTTAATTAATTCTTCACAAGGCTTTCTCGACTAGCTGTAGGAGCCTCAGAATTGGTAAGGGAGATGGTACATGCAAGCGTTGTTTCTTTTGGGAGATGCACTCAAACTTCCTTATGCTACATGGGTACACATTAGGGCACATGCATTATGGTTTATTTAGATTTCCAGAAATGCTTTTCAATTCAATGAAGAGGTCCTGCATGCTGATCATATCTTTTTTAATTGGTATGAAAGCTATTCTCCTACTAACTGATCATTATTTGCTGTGGTCCACGCCAAGTTCTTGTTGGACCAAGAATTTCATAATTATACTGATCAAGTCTCACAATTGCATGCAGAGCTTGAAGACCACATCTAGGATGTAGGGAGGTGTTCCAATTCAGGGATTGACATGCAAGCACATCTCCTTCCATCTCTGTTCCCCCCTGTTAAAGCAGAACCCACTATCTAGAGAGCCCTCTCTAGCACATACATTTTCTATTTCACTATTCCTCTGTGCCTAGTTCCACTGCAGCAAGTTTTGCTACCAGGACAGCTACAGCCTTGGTGGTTACCTAGTCAACAACAGCAAATTTTATTCCCAGATCAACTGTATGTTTTTTGGGCATCAGGTCAACCGTAGTAGATCTTGCTTTCTTTGGTTGGATAAGGAGGCATCCTGGCCTCAGGATATAAGATACAATCATCCTTCAACAAACAGAGCAACACATGATAAAGCTTTACTAATCAAAATAGTGAATCTGAGCCTAGGCTCCTCTCCTCTTTCGCTACTAGATATTTTGTTTCTCACTTCTATACATTGGTTTTCTTGTATGCAAGATAGATATTCCTCTCTAGAGGAGAATATTTTGTCTACATTTGACTTCACTGTACAAATCATATGATTATAATATAATCAACTATATCTTTGCCAAATATATATATATATATATTCTCTCTTCACCAGATCAACATGCCACTGTAGATCCATCTGAAGAATAACCATAAGATGTAGTGTTAGTCATATATTCAAGGAATCAAGGTGACCAAACCTCGATGGCAATATTTGTGTGTGTGTTTAAGATTTAGATTAGAACCCCTCAAGAAGGTCCAAGAATATATGAACAACATTTTTACATCAAATGATATATGAGAGAAGGTATTGTTGAGATATCGAGCTCCACTCATGATATGCCAAGGTGACCGTTGTGCATTTATGTCACGAACTTGTTAGCTGCAGATGCGGTTGGTACCACCGCCCATGAATAATAGCTGGATAACAACTATCCTTATGTACTCTAGTTCGTGGCTCAGTTAGTATGCCACCTTAGTTATCTGAGTTTGGTTTGAGACCCACATATAAGGTTCTATTTTTTTGTACTTGAGTTCTTTTGGCTTTAACAACTACGAAGAGGAAAATTGTTTTCAGCCTCCACCTTTGTGTGTATTCCCCCATTGTGTATGTGAGAAAGTTGCAAGTGAGCTTCCTTCCTTCTCTCCCACTATCTGCACATGGTATCAGAGCCTAGTTCGTGGTAAGGAGCTCAAGAAAGCAAACCAAGTTCGCAGTGTCCTAGTAAGAGGACCAGTGTTGCTTTCCTTTTTGGAGTTTGGGAGAAAATCTATGCAGGTAGCACAGCTGGAAGTGCAAGAGTGCACTGTCTCAGATTGAGACACCATTCGCAGTGTGGCGAGAGGGCAGTGACTTTATTTTTCTGATTCGAGGCCATTTCGGGGCCCGTTTTGAAGGCGGAAGTTCTTCGCAGGCACTCAAAAAAAGGCCCTGTTTTTGCTGTGCGACCACTGCTCTGCAGGTCGATGAAAAGTTGCCGTAAAAATTGCATCGTATGCCTGTGCGTAGAGATATTGGGAGTTACAGAATCATCCTTATTGCCTATTCATGCAAAATCATCACTAGGAAGTGACTGTGTGGTCAAATATCACTTTCGTCAGTTTTGCAGATTTGCATGTGTGAGGCAAAAGCTGTGTTTTTTGTAGTGACAGAATTTTTTTGCAGTGTTCTGTAATGGCATCTGATTCTCTTTCACAGATTGTCACTGAAAAGCTTGACAAGAACAACTTCCAAGCATGGAAGTTTAGAATGACGAATTTCCTTATAGGAAAAGGCTATTGGGAGTTCATTACAGGAAATGAAGAAGAACCAGTTCTTCCTAATGTTCCCAATCAATAGGAAATGTAGGCATTTAAAGGATGGCATGAGAGAGCCAGAAAAGTTATGTATTGGCTGTCTATCAGTATTTCGGATTCTATGATTGTGCATATTCAGGATGCAAGTATGCCAAAGGAGGCATGGGATACTTTGGCAAAAATGTACAGCACAAATACGCAAGCCAGGAAAATGCAGCTCAAGCAGGAGTTGCACAATGTGCAAAGAGAAAATATGAGCATCAATGACTACCACATGAAGGTGAAGAAAATTGCAGATGCACTTGCTTCCATTGGGTCGCCAGTGGAAGATGATGATTTAGTTTCTATGACCTTGAATGGTCTAGGAAAGGATTATGCACAATTCCAGACATCCATTGCCGTCCGTGAAAAATTTCCTGATTTTGAGGAGTTGTTTGCTCTTCTAATTTCTGAAGAGCAGAGAAATGGTGGTGCATCTTCTTCAGGAGGAACTTCAAAAGAAACTATCTTCTACTCAAATGCTGGAGGAGGTAGAGGCAGAGGTAGAGGAGGCCGATCTGGAGGCCCTGGTAGAAATCAGAATATACATCAAACTCAAGAAAACCAGTCCTATGGAGGAGGACGTGGTAACTCTATGCATACTTCATTTAGGCTGCATCTATGTTGCATGCAAAGTGCTTGCCACTTCTTAGAGCTTCCGACTGCCATGCAGGCATTAGTTGGGAAAATGTTCATTTGAATAGTAGATGGGAAGACCAAATATGTCCACAACATAAAATATTTATAAAGGTGTTAATATTACTTTAGTCACCCTCCCCCGAGAAAGAATTACTGTAAGGTAAAAGGTTGCAATGAAAGTATTAAGGTGGTCATTGGAGGTTGTGAATGCAGCGTATGTCGAAGGTTTAAGGTGGCGACTGCGTATCTTACCCGAGCCAACATATTCGTGTGTATCGTGTCCAAAAGCTCAAGACATGCGTACTCTACATTATCACGCGTGAAGAACTCTGTGGTGGGTACTAGTTCATGATGCAGGAAAAAGTGATGGCATGACCTGCAAAGGCAAAAGGTCATGTGGCTGCTCATCGACGGCTCGTGTTCGAGAAGGACTTGCCATGCGAAGTAGATGCATTGGAGGAGCAAGTCCCAGAGGCGTGCAAAGCGTTGCCAACGAACCCAAGTGCTGTCAAAGGGTACTCAGGGTCGTTCTCCCGAATCACATTATCGTGATTTTGGTGTGTTATGAGTGCCGTCGAATGCCACCTGCGTGCAATGCTACAAACTCCAATGCTCCGAACAATGCTGGATTCACCAACTTTGCCTATGCCAACACTCCAACGTTTTTATGTACTCCAACGCTATGATTCTCATCCCCCCCCCTGATCTGTGTCATGGATCAATACAATAGGGGTGGGTGGTGCAAACATTGACATCACTGTGCTCAACGATGTGGGCAGATTCTTGCATGAGGCATGCCACACTGGCCTTTGTTCTTCCAAGAGGGGGGGCACACTATTTCACCTCCATTTATAGATGGTTTGCTGCATAACCGCATGCAACATCCAAGGTGTCAACAAACTCATCCAAAGGTACATAGATTGGGACAATGGCCAATTAGGGGGGTGATTATATGCAAGAGCTTGAAGCAAAAGAACTTACACACCTTCCATGGAATGTTTGGGTACTACATGGACTATGGCAAACCTCACTTCCGAACCACTTACAAAAACATTGAACCAGAGGACATGAACATGGACATGGACATGTATGCAACATACAGTGCAGAGGACATCCGGAGTCATGTTTGCTTGACAAGCTCGAACATATTTGAATGGGCGTTCATGTATTCAAAGTACAAGATGGACTCCCGATTGATCGCAATACTCAACAGGTGCGTCATTCACATGCTTCGCACCGGGAAGTACTACCCCTCTGCCTCATGGGTCGCCTTGTACCAAGGATGCGGCATGGACTACTCCCGTACATATTCCTTGTGGTGCACCATGGTGACACCCATGACAGTCACACTTTCAAATGTGGGTAGTATTTTCTTTGCTTCTGACGTCCCCACCACACAGCCATGATTGAACTTGCACTTGCGAGGTAATTGGCATGCTGCTCCTCATTGCTTTGACATTAATCCAACCAAATCCCCCATTGCTATGCACATCACCTCACCTATCGATGTTCCCAGTCCTATCAGCTCCAATGATGCTAGTCCGGTGCTAGAGGTCGCATTAGACACTCCAAGCTCCAACGTCGATATCCCTTCTGAGTGCCCACACAACCCTGATCATCGTATAGGAAAAAAGGCCGCCGTGCTATAGACTCCCAACGATAACGACAGTGACACACCACCCCAAATTTGCTATTTTATACCTTTGATGTCTTGTGCAATGAAGGGGATCCATATTGCGTAGCGACACTAGCTTGCATTGTGCTACTTTCCATTTTTGTTTTCTATAATGCACAAGCATCATCTCCCCCCCCCCCTTAATATTTTTCAAAAAAGCAAAATTTATTTTTTGGCATGTGAATTTTCTGTGCAAAATAAAAAATACTGGTGTCTTCAGTCCTGCGATCGGATCACGTGTCAACCCGCTATGATTTTTTGAGCATAATGTACCCATAATGTAATGAGCACTTAAGTAGAAGCAAATAGGTATATAAAAAACCAAAATTAGCACTTAGGTATTGGCTCAAGCAGATATCTTAGCAAATTAAAACAGGGCCTTGATGCGAGATGCAAAATTGGGCACTAGGAAGAGGTGATAACAAAATTGGGCTCAAGGCTCTTGGCTAGGTCCTCAAAGCCCTTGGCGAGCTGCACCTCATCCAAGCTCATCTGGAACGAGCCATCGCCTGCCTGGGCCATGGTTTGCAGGATATGCTTGAAAGGGTCATTGCCCAACATGATGGTGTACACCACGAGCCTCGCGTCCTGTTGCTTCATCCACCCCACCAAGTACATAGGATCCACACCGCTCGGGGGGGTCACTCATCATATGTAACTATATCATGTGAGTTCAACAGAAGGATATTTTTTATTTCTAAAATTTACAGAAATAAATATACATAAGGGACTATTTAAAATAGTTTTGAAAAAAATTTACATATTTGTATAGAAAAGGGGTACATTTTATTAATGAAAATTTTACAGATAAGGTATTTTAGAAATAGGCGGAGGTTTACATAAGACGGTGCATGGCAACATGACTAAGATGAAGTTTGTGTTTGAAGAAGAAGACATCAACATACAAGATCAAAAATATGCATGCAGAGTCCAGCAAGGCTGAGATGTGCCAGTGTTACATGAAAACGCGTTTCATCCTCTCGAAACAGGACAAAACGTTTCGTGCCGAAACGTTTCAAAACAATACGAAACGCTCCCAACAAAATGCATGTTTCACCCAAATCCCAAAAAGGCGTTTTTGCCCATTTTTTCCTTTCTGCCCTTCGCGAATCGATTGCGATCCTCCCGGCCTGATTTCGTGTGTGTCGCTTCTGCTCCCTATGCTTCCTACGCTCACGTGAGCTTGTGGTCGTGGGCTAGCATATGTGCTAGCACTGCCGCTGCTCCGTTGACCTGCTTGCAAGGCTCAAGCTAGCTGCTACTAGCCACCATTAACACAAGGCCTAGAGGCTAGAAGGGAGACCTGCGCTAGAACAGTGATGCACTAACACCATCAACGACCTGCTGCTTGCACAAGCATTGATGCCATCAATGACCTGCACAAATAGGCTGCAATCGACGCCCACGCCTAGGGCCTGCTGCCACTGACAGTCCTGCCCACCATCCCCTTTGTTGCTGCTGTTTTTTGGTTCTCCTCAAGGAGCAACACCTGGATCAAGGAGCAGCAGCCCAATTTGCCCCAATTCTCTGTTTCTTCCCAAATTTCAAGGCCTTCTCCATCATGCCTCCTCGCAAGTCTCCCACTCAGCGTGATGTTTGGCAAGATTCAGTTCTCATTAGCAAATATGGTACTTCTGGCACAAAATGTGTGGTTTGCAAGTATTGTGGGGAAACAATTCGAGGAGCATCAAACCGGGTGAAGGCACATTACATTTGGGAGAGAGCACAAGGAACACATGGCTGCACTCATGTTCCAGAAGGTATTTTTTTGGCCCATGGTGGATTGCCATCAAAGTTTGAAGAGGTCCGGTCATTGCTCCTTCTACCTTTGCCTTCGGAGATAACTGATGCGAAGGTGCAAGAAGCCAAGGAAAGTGAAGCGCTGAAAAGAGGGGCCTCTTACTTCAACAAGAACCTCAGTTCAAGTGTCTTCTCAAAGTAATACTGGGGCTTCTTCCCAAGTTCATATCACCCCGGAGTCTTCTAACATTGGTGAGTCTTTACCCAATGTCAATGTAGATGAAGCCCCCTCGCATGTTGTGGCTTCTCCACATTCATCAAGCTTTGTTAGTGTTGTTGTGGGTCATGAGAGGATCCCAACATCCTCCCATATTCATCTCAAGGCTACAACAACAAGAAAGAGGGGAAGAGAGCTGCCAAGATGCCAAATCACCCTTGATGCTAGCTTTGCTCCAAAGTTGAAGCAAGAGGCTCAAATAGCTGAGCATCATTTCTTCTATCAATGCAACCTTGCTTTCAACATAGCTCGATGTCCAGCATACCAAAAGTTCCATCGTGCACTTGTGGTAGCAACCGCAGTAGGAGCGACAGGTCTACAACCAGCAAATTCTAAGTCCTTGAGAACTACCCACTTGACAAACCAAGTGAGTCAGATTCAAGAGGAGCTTGTGGGTTTGAGAGCTTATTGGGAGCGATATGGTTGTAGCATCGTGTCAGATGGATGCAGTGACACTGTAAGTTATAAGTACAACCCTTCACTCTTGACTCTTGAGTCTTTGGTAAGATTTGTGGTGGCTAATTTTAGTATTAACAACAAATGTATGATTTACTTATGGATCTTGATTCTTGTGACTTGCCATATGTGGCCAGCGGCGATGCCACATGATAAATATCTTGGTCTCATCTTGTGCTGGCACTACATTACTTCGTGTAGTTGATGCCTCCACCCCTGGCTTGAGTATCACTGGGGAATGGATTTATGGACACATTAAAAATGCCATTGAGGAGGTTGGGCCACAAAATGTGGTCCAAATTATTACTGACAATGGCTCCAATTATGCCAAGATGGGAGAATTGGTTGAGAGAGATTATAAAAGCATTGTTTGGACTCCATGTGCTTCTCACTCGATGGACTTGATGATGGAGGACATTGCCAAGTTGGATTGGGTGCAATCTACTCTTAATAAAGCAAGCCAAATCATCAAGTTCATAACAAGAAAGAGCCTTGCATTAGCTCTTTTCAGAGCAGTATGCAAGTATGATCTTGTGAAGCCATCTAAGACAAGTTTGGCTATCTCTTTCTTGTTCTTTAAAGGTAAGTCAACATCCTTTTTTAGCTAGCCAATTGAGAGTTCATTTCAATTCTTAATACTTATGTATTCAAATTTGATTCTTAACTTGTCCTAAACTTGTAGGATGACACAAACGAAAGATGCGCTTAGGCGTCTCGTTTGTAGTGAACAGTGGGAAGCTTGGAGAGGAAGCCGCAAAGCGGAGGCATGTACAATCACTTCATACATCTTGGACAGTATGTTTTGGGAAGAAGCTGCAGCCATAAAGGCTGCCATTGCACCTTTGTACTTCATTTTAAGATTATTTGACCATGAGGGAAGTACAATGAGTCATCTTTATCACTACATGCAAAAGCTTAAAGAGAGTATGCTCAATTGTAGATCTCTCTCAAGCCATAGGTATGCAAACTCTTTGGTGATTCTATCATGACTCATTAGCTGCTACATAGAATTTAGAGAATGTTTATTTATACATAGTATTGAAATATAATATATTGCAATTTACAGGGTGGATGATCTTCGTGCCATATGGACAAAAAGATGGAACTAGTTTCATAAACCAATCCATATTGTTTCCTACATTGTGCATCCATTGTACAAGCAGGAAAGTCATTGGTCCGATATTGTTCTTATGAATGGGTGGACATCCTATGTGGATACAATTATCCCCTCTGAAGAGCAAGGAATGTGAGTACTAACTTCTAAGTATCTTGATTCTTGATTCTAGTATATTGTATGATCAATTAGCTTTTACTTGCAACCTCTTTTGACTCTGGCATGCATGCCTTTAAAGTCTACTTAATGAATCATTATCCTAATTCCTATCTAACACTAAAGCAATGTCCATGACTCATCTTATAGGATTGAAAGAGAGTCTGTCCTCTATGTTCATGACTGTAGCCAATTCAAGCGAGATGTGTCTATGAGTCTAGAGCAAAGGAAATTTGTTGTATCATGGTGGGAGATAAATGGGCGACTTACTCCCACTTTGCAAAGATTAGCTCTTTGAGTTCTATCACAAGATTGTACTAGTGGATCAGCTGAGCGCATATGGAGCATATGTGCGGACATCCATTAAGAAAAGAAATAGGTAATCCAACTTATAAGTTATGAATGGTTGGATGCATTTCTTG
Organism: Dipteris shenzhenensis; assembly: GCF_047967505.1. NCBI lineage: Eukaryota > Viridiplantae > Streptophyta > Polypodiopsida > Gleicheniales > Dipteridaceae > Dipteris > Dipteris shenzhenensis. Next base: position 47,690,757 of record NC_141611.1, on the reverse strand, counting down.
AGTCTTGAGTCTTCTCCAATTTTACGAATCATGACTAATTAGAATCTAGATGCATTTTCAATCTTGTTTTAGTTCAAAATATTTACGTTTTATGTGATGTATCATGTTACAGATTGAGCACATCATAGCTTGATAGGTTGGTCTATGTAAATGCCAACCTTCGTCTCTTGGAGCGGTTTAAAGATTGAGATCGAGGGGGAGTGTAGAGATATCGAGCTCCACTCATGATATGCCAGGGTGACCATTGTGCATTTATGTCACCGACTTGTTAGCTGTAGATGCGGTTGGTACACCGCCCATGAATAATAGCTGGATGACAGCTATCCTTATGTACTCTAGTTCGTGGCTCAGTTAGTACGCCACCTTAGTTAGCTGAGTTTGGTTTGAGACCCACATATAGGGTTCTTCTATTTCTTTGTACTAGAGTTCTTTTGGCTTTCACAACTAAGAAGAGGAAAACTGTTTTCAGCCTCCACCTTTGTGTGTATTCCCCCGTTGTGTATGTGAGAAAGCCGCAAGTGAGACTCCTTCCTTCTCTCCCACTATCTTCACAGAAGGTAATAGTAAGTCACGATGTGGTCTTCTCAGAACAACCGCATCAATTGGAGGAGGATGCTTCCTTCCCAGACAACCAGGACCAGGTTCTCCATCCAGTACAACCACCAACAGTAGACCAATCTCCCCCAACGATGCTTGGGAGGATTCAAGATAAAGAAGAGGAAGAAGAGCCTGCAGAACCACAACGGCAACGGCCATTCCCGAAGTGGGTAAAGCAGCTTTTGGATGGCCAAGAACCTCCAGCCATTGAGGAGGAACCATCCGAACACCGCCGGTGCAAGATATTACAGGAGCAAAGAAGGGTGCAGGAACACTTGGTCAACTACGCTTTGATGACAAAGGTGATCCGTGCTGATGAACCCAAGTGTCTTGAAGAGGCACAGGGTGATGATAGGTGGATGGAGGCTATGCAGTCGGAGTATGGCTCCATAATGAAGAAAAACACTTGGGACCTTGTGGATCGATCCCAGTTCCTGCACACCAAGCAGGTCTCTGAACTTGCGCAGCTTCACTGCGCTCAATGCCTTCGTAAATATGTCAACTACCTGATCCTCTGTGCTGACATAAACTAGATCAATAAGACCTAGTAAAAACCTCTCCTGCACATAGTGATAATGCACCTCAATGTGCTTTGTTCTAGCATGATAGACTGGGTTATTTGCCAAGTGTATACTGCTCATGTTGTCACAATAAATGACAACTGGCCCATCTGTAGACTGATGCATATCATAAAGTAGCTTATGCAACCAAGCTACCTCACATGCAGCCATTGTTGCAGCCCGGTACTCAGCCTCTGTGCTCGACAAGGCAATTGTAGGCTATTTCTTGCTACTCCAAGTGACTGCAGCACTCCCAAAAGAGAACACATCCACTGGTGGATCGTCTATCAGAAATACTACCAGCCCAATTAGCATCAGTGTATCCATGCAACTGTATCTGAACCCCAGCCTCATAAAATAGTCCATATTGCAATGTGGACTTCACATACCTGAGTATGTGTCTAGCCACATCCAAATGTGGTTTCCTTGGAGCCTGCATAAACTGACTTACCAATCCAATAGCATAGCTCAAATCTGGCCTGGTAATAGTCATATAAATCAAACTTCCTACTATGCGTCTGTACATAGTAGGGTCTTCCAGAAGCTCACCTGCACCTGTGCTCAGCTTCACATTCTGCTCCAAAGGAACTGAAATAGGCTTACAGCCTGTCATCCCATATTTGGACAGCATGTCCAATCCATACTGCCTCTACAAGAGCCGTATCCCACTTGGTGATCTAATCACCTCAATGCCCAAGAAATAACGCAGCTCTCCCAAATCCTTCATCTCAAACTTCTACTTCAATAGCATTTTCACATAAGGGATATCTTCATCACTATCACCTGTGATGATCAAATCATCAACATAAATGACAAGCATCATAATACCTTTCTCTATTTTTCTCACATAAAGTGAGAAATCTACCTTGGAAATCTGAAAGCCAATAGTGACAAGATAATGTCCTATCTTGTCAGACCATGCTCTAAGTGCTTGCTTCAAGCCATACAAGGCTTTCTTCAACCTGCAAACAAACTCAGGATGAATAGCATGAACATAACCTGGTGGCTGCTCCATAAAGACCTCTTCTTGCAAATCACCATGCAAGAAGGCATTTTTTACATCCATCTGATGTAAAGACCATCCCTTTGATGCAGCCATAGCAATGACTGCTCTTACGGTTGCCATCCTTGCAACTGGACTGAATGTTTCTTCATAATCAATGCCATATGTCTGTGCATACCCCTTGACAACTAATCTTGCCTTGTATCTGTTCATAGAACCGTCTGCATTGTGCTTCACCTTATAAACCCACTTACAGCCAATTGCATTCTTATCTTTAGGCAAAGGCACCAATTCCCATGTAGCATTTGCTTCCAAGGCATCCATTTCTTCATCCATGGCTTTCTTCCATTTTTCTTTTCCCATGGCTTGCTCAAAAGAAGTGTGGGTTCTGGTTCCTGTATCACTTTGACCATATAGGCATAGTGAATGGTTGTAAATCCATCATATTTCAGCCTATCCACAAGATACCTAGCTCTGGTAGACCTGCGCAAAATAGGCTCACTTCCAGGAGTTCTCAAAACATCCCTAGTCTTCCTTACTCTAGGTGTAACATTAGAAGGAATACCCAACTCATCATCAATGCTCTGCTTTGAGCCACTGGATTCACCATCCACATAAGAGTGACCTGCATTCACATCAAACATGGGCTGATCTACTTCTCTTTTCCTTTTTGTGATACCTGCATACCACTATCTGCATTGCTTTGAGGAGATTCTCCTGATCTCAATCTGCCTGTCCATGGTGAAGTATGTGAACCACTGCTAGAGGACACTGCAGGTCCACTAATATTTTGTGATTGCTACTGTAAATTCTGTGCAGCATTACCATTTTGTGCATCTATATCATCAATCACATTTACTGGTTTATAGCAGCTGCTCATCTCATCAAAAACATCATCTCTGCTCACTGTAAACTTATGAGTAGAAGGGTTATAGCATCTATACCCTTTCTGCTGCAGAGAATAACCAATAAAGATGCACTTCTCAGCTTTTGGATCCCACTTGGACCTCAAATCATCTGGCACATGAACATAGGCAATGCAACTAAAAATTTTGAAATGAGAAATATCTGGTTTCCTACTAGTATACATCTCCTCTGGCGTCATACCATGTATTGTTGCAGTGGGAGTCTGGTTCATTATGTAAACTACTGTAGCAACTGCTTCAGCCCAATAATAATTTGGTAGGTCTTTTTCATTTAGCATGGCCCGAGATACCTCTCCAATATGCCTGTTTTTCCTTTCTGCAAGTCCATTTTGCTGTGGGATATGACTGCATGAATATTGCTACTTTATGCCATGCTCTTGCAGGAACCTTGCAAATGCATTTGAGAGGTACTCTCCCCCTCCATCTGACCTTAGGCATTTTATTTACAGGCCTGTTTCTTTTTCAACCATAGCTTTAAAAGCTTTGAAATGCCCAAACACTTCACTTTTCTTTTTCATAAAATACACCCAAACTTTTCTGGTATAGTCATCAATAAAAGTGACAAAATAATGACAGCCTCTAATAGATGCAGCCTTTAGTAGTCCACACATCAGAGTGGATTAATTCCAATGACTTCTTACTCTCTTGAACATGCCTAGGAAATGGTTTCCTTGCCTGTTTTCCAAATTTATAGGCTTCACATACCTTATGCATTTCTGCAACCTTGAATTTAGGCAATCCTACAATAATATTTTGGGCCTGCATTGATTTAAGTCATTGTACATTAACATGACCAATGCATTTATGCCAGATATCAATATCTACAACTACACCGGTCCCATGTGCAAACATTGCTGCACTCAATTCAGGCATGTCCACATCCAACGTAAACATCATGCCCTTCTTCTTTCCTTTTGCTATCAAGCGACCGTTATTTTTCATATCCTCAACAAAGCATCCATGAGGATTAAATCTGACCTGCAAGCCCTGCTCAACCATTCGGGACATGAAATACATCAGACAGGTATTTCTTTTTCCCATCCTGCATAGACAAAGGAATTGGTCATGTGCTGCACCATAAATAAATGCTCATTTCTGTCATCACCCTGTCTACTAGAGGATGCATAATTGGCTTGCTGCAATTTTCCATTCATAATGTCATTCTGCTTTTTGTAGCAGTCTTTAGCCATATGACCCATTTTACCACAATAGTAGCATTCAACATTGCTGTTTGCATTTTGGCCTCTCTGCCATCCACCACGACCTCTTTGGCTCCCCCTTCCTCTACAGTTACCATGTCCTCCTCCAAAGGACTGGTTTTCTTGAGTTTGCTGCATATTTTGATTTCTACCATGGCCTCCAGATCGGCCTCCTCTACCTCTGCCTCTACCTCTTCCAGCATTTGAGTAGAGGACAGTTTCTTTTGAAGTTCCTCCTGAAGAAGATGCACCACCATTTCTCTGCTCTTCAGAAATTAGAAGAGCAAACAACTCCTCAAAATCTAGAAATTTTTCACGGACGGCAATGGATGTTCGGAACTGTGCATAATCCTTTCCTAGACCATTCAAGGTCACAGAAACTAGATCATCATCTTCCACTGGCGACCCGATGGAAGCAAGTGCATCTGCAATTTTCTTCACCTTCATGTGGTAGTCAATGATGCTCATATTTTCTCTCTGCACATTGTGCAACTCTTGCTTGAGTTGCATTTTCTTGGCTTGCGTATTTGTGCTGTACATTTTTGCCAAAGTATCCCATGCCTCCTTTGGTGTACTTGCATCCTAAATATGCACAATCATAGAATCTGAAATACTGATAGACAGCCAGTACATAACTTTTCTAGCTCTCTCATGCCATCCTTTAAATGCCTGCATTTCCTAATGAACTCCCAATAGCCTTTTCCCATAAGGAAATTCATCATTCTAAACTTCAATGCTTGGAAGTTGTTCTTGTCGAGCTTTTCAGTGACAATCTGTGAAAGAGAATCAGACGCCATTATAGAACACTGCAAAATATTCTGTCACTGCAAAAAACACAGCTTCTGCCTTACATGGTCAAATCTGCAAAACTAATGAAAGTGGTATTTGACCACACAGTCACTTCCTAGTGACGATTTTGCATGAACGGGCAATAAGGATGATTCTATAACTCCCAGCATCTCTACACACAGGCATACGATGCAATTTCTATGGCAACTTTTCACCGACCTGCAGAGCAGTGGTCGCACATCAAAAACAGGGCCTTTTTCTCAGTGCTTGCGAAGAACTTCCGCCTCCAAAATGAGCCCCGAAATGGCCTGGAATCAAAAAAATAAAGTCACGAACTAGAGTACATAAGGATAGTTGTCATCCACAGCTATTATTCATGGGCGGTGTACCAACCGCATCTGCAGCTAACAAGTCAGTGACATAAATGCACAATGGTCACCCTGGCATATCACGAGTGGAGCTCGATATCTCAACACCTTCTTGGTAATAGGGTTATCGAGATGCTAACCCTTCGCCTCTTCACTGTAGCCCAAGAAAATACACTTTCGGCTCTTCGGTTCTTATTTGGTCCTGTTAGCATCAGGGACATGCACAAAAGAGTCACATCCAAAAACTCTAAAATGTGCAGCTGAAGGTTTCTTACCAAAAAAGGCCTGTAGTGGAGTCATCCCATTCACAGCCTTCATGTAGCTACGATTCAGAATGTAAACTGTGGTGTTACATGCTTCAACCCCGAAAGTCTTTGGCAAATCTTTCCCTTTCATCATACTCCTGCCCATTTCGCAGATGACGCGCATCTTGCGCTCTGCTACTCCATTTTGTTGTGATGTATGTGGCGGGGGTTTCTGCCTCTTGATCCCGTGACTTTTGCAGTAACTTTCGAATTCACTTGATGTGAACTCACCACCTCTGTCTGATCTCAACTTCTTCACCTTCCTCCCCGTTTCTTTCTCAACCATTACATGCCATTCTTTGAACTTACTAAAAGCCTCATCTTTAGTCTTCAAGAAGTATATCCATATCCTTCTACTATAGTCGTCGATCAGTGTCATGAAGTAGTAGGAAACACCCAAAGCTTCCGTCTCCATCTTTTCGCAGAGGTTCGTGTGAACGAGCTCTAGAGGAGCCTTTGCCTTGCTGGCCTCTTTAGGAAAGGGCTGCCGATGCTGCTTGCCCATCATGCAAGCTTCACATACATCGCGTAGATCTGTAATTTCTGGTAGGTCTGCAATCATTCCACTTTTATGCATCTCCTTTAAAGAACTAAGGTTTAGATGACCAAACCTCTCATGCCATAGCTTAATGTTCTTCACATCGGCTCGAGCACTGAAAGCTAAGAGTTCTTAGATGTTGTTGTGCCGTGTACCTTTACCAACGACCTTCCCTTGAAGATCCAAAATCTATGCGCCATTCTTATCGAAGTGAACTTTGAGGTCCCGATCCGTGATCGCAGAAATGGACAACAAGTTCCTCTTGATATCTGGCACATAAAGAACATCAGACAACTATTTTACAACTCCATCTGACTTGAGAGCAATCGTACCTTTTCCTTTTGCTGGACATTTTGCATCATTGCCGACTGCTACAAGGATGTCATTCCCTACCGGATCTAGAGAGGTATACCAATCTTTTCGACTAGTCATGTGGCGTGATGCACCACTGTCAATAATCCAAGGTTCTTCCGTAGGTACATGAACTTCCTCCGTGCAAATCTCCTCAATTGCTATGAACAACTCTACTGGTACTGCCTGCGCGCTGTTGCTGGACTCTTTCTTTACTCCATTATTCTCATATGCAATCTTCTTTCAGCACTCATTTTGCTTGTGCCCTGCCTTGTTGCAATAGAAGCACTTGACTTCTTCTTTCTCTTTTTATCATCAGAATAAGATGGGTTACCAGAGTCCTTACCCTTACCTTTCTTTGATCCAGCCGAGAAAGCCGAATCTTCTCCAGTCCTCGTCTTTTGATGCATCTCCTCCTCCAGAAGCATCGCGCTAAAATCCTCAAAGTTGAGGGGTGGATTTCTGTTCTGCATATTCAGCACCGTAACAAGACCGTCGTACTTTGGTGGGAGAATCCGTATGCACCTTTGTGCTAGATTCTCACTGGTGATGGTGATGCCAATCGCACTCATCTGATCGTGCAGATTCTTCACCCTGGTGATGAACTTCTCTGCTGCTTCAGACTCAGACAGTTTTTCGTTTGTGAGTTGAGTCTCCAGATTTTGAATCCGCGTCTGATTCATGGTCTCGTACTGATTTTTCAAGACCGCCATCCATGCCTCCTCCGCTATGGTGACATGTTGAATAAATGCCATGACAGAGTCACTTACACTGCAGACAATAGAATACATCGCATCTGCATTTCTTCTTGTCCACGCGAGAATCTCATCCGCAGTTGGTACTACCTATTGTCCTACATTGGTTGGATCCCCGGCTTCACGTCCACCCTAGTAGCAGTATCCCAAAGCTCGTATGCGCTTAGGATGGTCTTCATCTTGAACTTCCAGAGTGGATAGTTAGTGCCATCCAACTTTTCGCTTTCGCCGAACGGTGGGATCCGTAGTCTTGCGGGTTTGGCCATCTCTCACAATCTGCTCGCAAATAGAAACACACTACCAAATCTTCTTGCTAGAGTCCAGGCTCTGATACCATGTAAGAAAACAATACAACGTCTGTGCTCAACAGATAACAGGATCTCGTATGCAAGAGAGAAAAACAGATAGTATGGAGAATCAAAAATTTGATTATTGTAAAACTGATACAATAGATGGCGCTGCCTCCCAGCCATGCGCTCCTGTGAGAGAAGCTTCGATGGCATGCTGGAAACAGTAGAGGATGGAGGCTGGATGCTAAGGAATCAGGGTTGCTGTAGCCAGCGATGATGATGGGCTTCACGAGCTTGCTCTTATATAGCCACCACTCGTAGTCGGTTAGACCCAATTAGGTGACCGACCCAGTCTGCCCAAAACAGCCGACTAGGGGTCGGTCCCGAAATAGGCCATCGACCACATGATAGAACCGTGGTGCAAAATAGAGCAACTTACCTATGGTTCCCATTTGGCCCAGAGCCATTCGGGATCATCTGGGGCTCCAAACGGGCCCCGCAACCCAAGAGTGGGCTGCCCCGAGAAATGCTCCATGTACCCTCAGTGCGGTAAGTCATGGGATACCTTCCCGCACTTGCATGTAGCCTAGTTGGCATTGTGCCAACTCTATCTGAAGCTGTCCAGCCATCAGGCCACACATGGCCCCCATCTGGTGTCCACCAAACCAAGACCAACCGGATAACTGAGCTACTCAAATGCCTTCTCCTCATATGGGGGGCTTACAAGTAGAGTTAGCTGGTTCCCGCATAGTTACACGCATTGATATCTAACAAAAGTTATAATGGCCACCCTTAGGTTTGATACAAACTTTATCTTGGCTTAGTATTTATATATTGATTAAATCTAATGAGATAATGTTTGTTTATTTTTGATGCAGTATAATTATATCTTGGTTTCCTCCAAATTTGGAAATTGTGTATATGTCATAGATTCCCTGCTTTCTACATGGCTCAATAATAATAAAAAGTCAATAGAAGATATCTGCACCTAGCTGCAATCTCTCAATATGGAAAATGTATGAGTTATTATTTTTCCATATTATAAGGAGTAAGTGACACCCTAACCTCCTATTTACTTTTGTCAGAAGTAAGATGCAGTCAAATAATAAAGATTGTTGAACTTGATGACATCCACTACACTGGGGCGCACTGATCCATAGGTATCCTCATGCTGACGAATAATATGTTGAGCGAAAGTAGTGGTGATGACTAGATCCAAGGGTGGTGCAATGCAGCATGACTAAGCTGATGCTAGAATGTTCTGAAGATTGATAAGATGAAGTGAAGTGCTGAAGGGAACTATGTCCATGGTATGCTCTGTGTCAGAGGTGAAAGCATCAGTGATGGATGCTAGAATGGAATCTCCTAAAGAGATGAATGCACTGTGGCATGTATCTTTGCATGCGGCAGAAGCTGTGAGTGCCTCGTACTAAGGACTTGCCTGTTGTAAATCTACATGATCAATGAACTCCTGCTGAGTATCTGCATCTGTGGCAAAGAATTCTCTTTCCACTCATAGATCTCATCCGGAGTCATGACTGGTGTATCATCAGCTATGTGATGAGAATAACTCCATGCTACAGGTGGTCTAGTGCTCTGTGCAAGAGGCTTACCCATGTACGAGCGAGAATGTCTACCCATGAGAACACTGTGTGTGATCTGTCAGAAATGTCAAAACCAAGTCATGTGAGAGCTATTGTGTGCCAAGGATCAAGCTTGTAAAATGAAGATGACAAGTGAGTGTCGGGCGTAGCCAAGAGGCTATAAAAGGCTAATTGTTGACTCTTTCAAACATCTTCCGCAGGAAGAGCAAGATAATCTTAGTATGCCAGGTTCTGAGGGTTTTTGTCACCTATAGATATATTGGTGTTGTTGTTTGTAGTATAAGTGTAGCTTACGACCTCGAGTCATATTCCGATGAGAGACGTAGGCTTAAGTGTGGTAAGCAAAATATAGTGCATGCATGTGTGAAAGGAACGTGCATTATAATGGTTGCGATAATGAAAGCTTTTGCCTTCATTGGGGGTTGAAAGGTTTAGGAGGAGTTTAAGGGTTAGAGGGAGGTTCAAGGTTTAGAAGGAGGTTCCAGAGTTTAGAAGAGGTTCAAGGGTTAGAAGGGATGCGTCAATTTTACGAGCAAAAACCTATGAGCAGGTTTATCCGAGCGTGTTTTTCAAGAGATTTTTAAAAATGTTTTTCTTTAGGAAACATGGTTTTTATACTTTTATTTTCACTAGAACTAGATCCCTTTATCATAAAAATATACAGACTAGTCACTCATTCATTTTTACACAACATAATTTTCTTATTTAGAGACATCCCTTTGTACCCCTGTTATTACCTTTAAAAAGTGTTGATTCCTTTAAGAAGCATTCCTCAGAATCACTCTCAATGTAATAATACTATGCATATATAATTACTTATTAACACATTTATATCATATGGCAATATCTTTTTAGTGTTTTTATAGCATATTTATGGACATGTTTCTAAAGAAGTTTAAATTACTATAAATAAGTATTAACTTGGGCTTATATATCACTCTCATAAAATACACGTAATATTTAATACTATATATGAAAGATTTTCCAAAATATAACTCCATAGATGTGCTCAAATGGGGTGTTCCGATCAATTTGAGTGGTTGAATGACTATATTTGGACATTCGATATGAAAGTTATGTCACTTTTAAAAGTGCTGTCCAAGGTAGTTTCGCCAGCGAAACTACCTTGGGAGACTTGCTTCAAAGGGGTTTCGCTGGCGAAACTACCTGGATGGCTTGCTTCAATGAGTTTTCTTTGAAGAAACTCTTTCATGAAGATAGGTTGAGAGAGGGTTTTCAATGTCACCCCCTATTAAGTAAAAGTTGTAAGAAGGATCATAAGGAAATTTTCATAGAGAAGTCTACTCTACATGTGGGTTTCTTCAAAAGCCATCCCATTATGCTCTCACCATTCCTACAGATTCACCTAAAGATTTTTGTATAAAATAGGCATTGCTATAATACTTTGCATATTTCTAGGTGAAACTATGTTTTCTTCTTATCGATTTTTGCCATATTTATGCATAGTTGGAAGCTTTTTTTTTCCTTCACTCGGATGCTCGGAAGATTTCGCTCAAAAAATGCTCGTCCCCGGTTAGAAGGAGGATCCAAGGTTTAGAGTAGAGTACATGGTGGAGAACTCGTCTCCCTTGTAGATCTTGGAGGTTAAGGGTTTATAAACTAAGAGTTTAGCGGGAGCATACGAGTGGGAGAGGAAGAAGATGTAAGAGCATGGGGGGAAAGGAGAGAGACAAGAAGGGAGGAGAGGGAGGAGGAGGAGGAGGAGGAGGATGAGGGGGAGGAGGAGAGCAAGAGGATGGGTTGCAAGGTTGGAGGAGAGGGGAGGAGGAGTTGCAAGTTTAGGACATGCTTTTGGACGTGGAGTGCAAGGAAGCATGGACACTTAAGACAATTTCTTGGAATACCAAAGTAGAACTCAACACAATGCCCCAAAGAGTGTGGGCTTCATTCCATTATCGGGTGTTTATACAAGTTGGAGAGCTTCTCCCACCTCAACCACACATAGGCATCAAATTTGACACGAGCCCTCCCTTCAAGTGTATCCTTCATTAGAAGTTTTACATTTCAAACTAGTATGTGGAGATATCCTATCAAGTTTTCTATAAATCTTAATGAAGACCCTACACACTCAAGCATAAAGTATTGGTGTGCCATCCAAATAAAGTTTAGCTAATTCTGTAAACAATCAATGTCTCTTCAAAGTGTTCTCTCCCTCTCCAAGAGAGCTACAATGGTTTAGTCCAATAATGCTCCTTTGAAACATAATCCCAAATCCATTTTATTACCCGTCCTCGGGTTATGGCTTATTGTGATCACATAACTAGGATGCCATGCGTGAAATGCAATGGATGTGGAACTTGTTTCATGCCAGTTGATCCTGTTGTAAAGCCTTGGCATCATACAAAATTTCCTATGTTTCCAGGTAGCCTATATCCACCATTTGTTCGAACAAAGATATGTGGCATGCTTCTAGAAAGATGACTCTTTGATAGAGTCGGCTTGTAATGTGAGCATCAATCTGTTCATTGGGATTGAAAGTGAGTGAAGGCAAGTAGCGGTCGATGTGGCTGGGGACCTCTTGAATGTATTCCAATGTTTTGTAGAAGATAGCACTTTGGCGAAGGCATGGGGGATTCACTAGTAGTAATAAGGAGACGTCACCTATGTGCAATAAATATATGAAAATTCCCCTTATCTACCCCCTATTTATGGGACCTTACCTTATAAAATGTACCTTCCTTCCCTTATATAACCCCCCTCCTTTACACTCACGTGGTACCATACGATAAACCCTAATGGACCCCCCGGGGGTGAAGGAGGTGGTCAATGATGCTGCACATTATTTGCTCATGTTGTTGAAGTGCTCAGATGAGTTTGCCTTGGATATTCCATTCTACACCAAAGTATGGCTCGATCATTGGCCAATTAATGGTACGATCTTCATCCAAAGTGTGTATGTTGGCTTCCCATCTGTGATGTCGTGGAACTGCATAGAACTTGGGATGGGTTCTCAGACATGGAGGTGCATGCAGGTACTATTTCAAGAAGATTACATCAAAGAGCTTGGGACGGCGGCAATTAGGGTGGGGATCCAAATTGCTTGTCCAATCTTCACTAATTTGACGATGATGAAGGTTGGTAGGGAAGTTGTCGTCCTTGATGGGGTTATTGGGAAGTGGTATCACATCAAAATCATACCCATCAATGGAAATTGGCATGGGAGTGCGAATTGGATTATCTGGATCCTGATATTCAAAATCAAATAGTGTGTCATTTTTTGTTGATGGCAGCACAAGTAGTGTCAGAGGTGATGATGGTGCAGGGAGAGAATCTGGGGACATGGGGGAGAAATATGGAAGATTGTTACTTGTGGAAGGGGGAGCAGAGGGGGGGGGGGGAACTGGGCAAATGGTTTGAGTAGCTTGGTAATCCTCGAGGGTAGGATTAGCAAGGGAAGAAAAGAAGATAGGTGTGAGGGGCTCGTAATTTTGTGACTATTGCCCTATTAGGATATTAACAAGAATCATGCTGCATGAATTTGTGTGTGTGTGTGTGTGTGTGTGTGTGTGTGTGTGTGTGTGTGTGTGTGTGAGAGAGAGAGAGAGAGAGAGAGAGAGAGGGAGAGCAATCACTAAAAAAAGCCATGGGCAAAATCACATCCGCAAAAATTCTAATAAAATGGAAAATAGAAAATAACTTATTTGATGTGTCCAAATGTTCCTTTTGAGTTGGGACAAATCAATAACAAATAGAGAGGCGAGGATAAGTGCCAAGCACCTTGTCGGTTGGGCGGTTGGGCAACACGTGTTTGTATTAACTCAATAGATTTTTTAAAAGATTTCCTTTCTCTTTAACAAGATAAACTAGGCCCCTTTATTGCATAATGGTAAAATTTATAAATTTATATACACAATACCTCTATGCACCAACCACAAATGGGATGAAACTCCCACATTCAAGCACCTTGCAATTGGCCTCCAATTAGTGAAGCTTTAAGCCCATGCATATACCTAGTCTCACAAAGACAAGGCAAGGTCATCTACAAATTTTGTCACCTAGGTGACTAGTAGACTCGTAGCACCAATATAGCCCAACATAATAAGCGCAAATGAGAAGCTTTCAAAAGAGGCATAGAGGAGACTTCAGTGTAAAAAATGGACTACATTTTTAGATAAGGAGTTGACCATCTGCTTTCACACATATCACTTAGGTGACTAGTTGACTCGTAGCACCAATATAGCCCAACATAGTAAGTGCAATTGAGAAGCTTTCAAAAGAGGCTTAGGGAGACTTAGTGTAGAAAATGGACTACATTTTTAGATAAGGAGTAAAATAACAATCGCATCACAAAACATGCATAGATTTAGATCTCAATGGAGGAATTTAAAAAATTAAGAAATGGCCTAGCTAGTATATACCAATGTTCTCAAAATATGAGGGCATGAGAGGATCAAGAGGGCAAGGAGTCATGCAAATCACCAAAGGAGATCTCTCTCTAGCATCTTATTGTTGTAGGCTTAGTTCCTAGGGTTCATTATTGATAACTTGCAAAGATTGCTCCTCATGCCCTTAGGCTTCTCCCACCACTTGGTTTGCAAAACTATTTCTTATTAAACTCCTTTAATCTACAATTCTCAATAACTTTTCATCCCCTATACAAAAATAAGGTGATTTATAATGGCTACTTGTATAAACTTTAGGCATAGCTTTTGTGAATTGAATTTCTTGTCCATACGATGCTTGTAGCTCACTGGATAGAGCATCTATTTCCTAAGTAAAAACTCATAGGTTTGATCCCTACCGAGCAAATTTTACTGATTTCTTTCAAACAAACTTCATTTTAGTACATCGCCAAAGTACATTCCGTGAATTCCCATTATTTTAGTAAATACATTATGTCAAAATTTTTATTTCTCTAATCCCATAGATTTAGCTAGAAGGTTAAAAGAGAGATAGAAATTGGCAAGATTGGTCACATGTGGCCCTAGAGCGCCCTCTCAATTAAAGGTGTCTTAAACTAAGTTAAAGGCCTAAAAAGCTTCTAGCATTATCAATAGTAGTGATGAACCTAATTACAATCACATAACTCATGCTTTTTGGGTGTATATCTCAATGAGAGTTTAATATTCAAGATGAAATAATGAGTAACATTGTTAAATTATGGCAGCCAGAATGATGATGATGAAAGTCTTATTGATGTTCAAATGTGCATCTAAATTGTTTATTTAAAAGCTTTGTTTTTTAATTAAATTAAGTGAAAGAAATGGCAAAAGGTAAGCTTCCACTCGGGGGGATCACTATGTATAAACCCTCTATATCACGTGCGTTCAAGGCCTATATTTAAAGTCCCTTATCTGTAAAAAATTTCACTAATAAAATGTACCCCTTTTCTATACAAATCTGTAAATTTTTTCCAAAACTATTTTAAATAGTCCCTTATGTATATTTATTTCTGTAAATTTTAGAAATAAAAAAAATCCTTCTGTTGAACTCACGTGATAGGGTTACATATGATGAGTGACCCCCCCGAGGCTTCCAATATCACAATAGCAATGCATTCATTATGATGACAATCAAATCTTTACTTTTAAAGCATGATGGTGGTTAATTGGGGAGCCTACTTGATTATTTTCAAAGATGGTGGAAAATGTTTCAAATATGATTAGCAAGCACAGATCGCAGCTTAAAAGAGTATTTCATAGAATTTTGAGCTTTTCTCTTATTGCTATAGGAATAAGATTCCAATGTGTAACCTTGAAACAAAAACCAAGTTTACGAAGAGTACACTCAACAAACTAGATTCAATGGATGCGAGATGGATGCCAAGAAAGTTCTCAAAGAGAAAACAAGTTCTTGTGAATCAAGGATGTTTACAAGTTTTTGTAAGTTATCTTATCTTGATTGTTTTATGCAAGAAGCTACATGATTTATACAACCTTGAGACCAATAATCAAGGATGGAAATTATATATGATCATTTGATAGTGGGTTGGTCAAGTTAGTGACCTCTTAGTGGCTAGTAGCCTCAAGATGTTCAAACGGTTACTAACCAGAAGCAAGAGTCCAAGCACATTATAGATAATGGATGACCACCAACAACTGTCTAGTGTAACTATTAATTGAATGGATTTAGATAAGCAAAGGATAGAGAAAAGAAATGGAAGTAGGGATGCTAGCAAAGATCACTAGGAGATCACCTTGAAAATGTATTCAAACCAACCTAAATCAGAGTATTGGGGCAAAAAGTCTAATCTCAACCAATTTACAAACAAAGCTTATGGATCAAATATGAATTCAAGCCCTTTGATGACTATCCTTATCCCCAACCCTAGACCTCATCTTTAAGCTTTCCTACTCTTTACAAGACGTAGAATTGCTAGGCCAAATTGTAAACAAAGATTATATCAATTGATTTGAGCTCAAGACTTTGATGTCTGTCTTTGCCTAGCACTAAACCTCATCCTCAAAGCTACCTAGTGCAACTCTGTAACAAAAAACTTCATGGAAATCGAAATTTCACATGAAGTTTTCTCAAACATAACCATTCTACCATGTGTAATAATCTTCGTGCTCATATGGAATTAATGATATTTGAAGTAACCATTTTAACGACTCTCTCCAAAATTTATACGTTACGAGTGAATTCATCATGATCATTAGAGGTTGCTTATTGTTCTTGTGACCTCCAGAAGATGCTTTCCATGACCACTTATTTAATGCCTAAAGGGAGTGCTACTTGCAATCTTTGACTCCTTCCTACATTTTCAAGAAATCAAGCTTAATTGTGGTGACTTGCAATGAGATTCTCTATATTACCTCAAAATATAGTGACATAGAAGGTTGCAAAACATTATTGGTTGATTCTATATGCTAGCATAAAATATAGCTACATAGAAGGTGCAAAGAAATTTTGGTTGATTAAAGGGAGGTATAAGAATAAATATAAGAGCTAAGGGTTTCAACTTGCATAGCCAAGGAATATACGAGCCAAGTGCTTCAAAATAAGAGCAAACGTTTTCATTGTGGATAGGAAAGATTTTAAATGTGGAGACTTGATTTCTTATAGGAATCCTATTTTATTAGATATCATTAGCTATCAAAGAGAATTTAAGAATTGAACAGGGAGAAACAAAAAATGATTTAAACAAATACTGAGAATGAAAATTATCTTTGCTTGTTCCATGAATTGTATTGTAAAATTATTGAGAGTGTTGCCAAATTCTTGTATACGTGACTACTTACAAACTAGTAGCAAGTTTGGGGAAATATTGGAGATGGTATAAAGGCTAGCCAATTAAGAAACCCAAAATGGGAGTCGTCATGGTTTGATCCCATAAGAGGACATGCATGCCTCAAGTTTAGTAAAATCTAGAAAGCAAAATTGGTGGGAAGGGTTGGAAAAACACTTCAATCCATTTTGAAGGGACCCACTATCCAAAACACCTCTTCCCGCCACCCTCTCCCAAAAGTGTAATTGTGGAAATTGTTGTAGCATTGGAATGTGCTCAGAGTAAAGCTCAATCAGCCGTGGGCCATGGATTGCTGTCCCCCCATTGTGCCCATTGTGCGATAGGCATGTTGAAAGTGAATTACAATTGTTTTGGCAATGTCCAAAAGTTAATTTTCTAGCATAAAGTGTTGGAAAACTACATGGCAAAATAAATTTGTAGCATAAAGTGTTGGACTAGATAATAGTTGCAAAGCTTAAGTACATGGTGAAAGCTTTTCTAACATAAGGTGTTGGATTGGATTAAATAGTTGCAAAGTTTAAGTACAGGTAAGTACATGGCAAAAATGCCTACTAGGACATACTTGTGGACTCTCATCTAATGATGTAGCTTGTATGTGGCTAAGAATAACACGTGTTGTCTTTAGTGATATCTGTCAAGTCAAATACGCTTTGGTCGGGTGCCTCCAAAACTTCAGAGATTAAACTAAGCTAGCTTGCAATTTGTTTAATCCTACTTTGATGGCAACAATTAGTTTATGCAACAGGATATACAATACCTTCCAAGTGAGTTATTGGCAAAATTTTATCAAGCTATTCTATATGTTTCACAACATTGATAGAATATAGAAGATTTTATATATTTTCTCTCAAACTAGGAAAGAAGAGATCCAAAATCTTAAATACTTTAGCAGAGTTTTCAAACTTTTACTTTTGTGGCATAATCCAAGATATTATTAAGCTTGACTTTCGACGCTTCTTTGTGTATGTTTTGGATGTAAAGTGGTTTAAGTACGTGATGGAAAGAGGCCCTAATGCAACAATCAAATGCCATGCAAGTGGCTTTGTAAGTATTGACTCCACAAAGTTTTGGCAAAGTAAGAAGGACGCACTAGTACTACCGCAACAATGTGAACAGGTACTGTACACACATAAAAATACTCACTTTTAAATATTTGATACCTTCGATGCAAGGAAAATAACATGATTGTATTTGTGTTTGAATTAGGTTGTCTATCAACCAATGGTGGATAATAATAGGTGGTGGCATGGCATACCTATTACACCATGTTCCAAAGTGATGTATAGTACATTTACTAATATGGAGCGTATGGAGGATGATCATGGCCATGGAGGTGATGATGATCGTGATACGAGATAGGAGGATGATCATGAGATAGGAGATACAAATATTGAGGCCATTACCCATGAGGACGAGCCTACCATTGGTGATGTTGATTTCGATGAGCACAAGTAGTAGTGGGTTGAATGTATTTGTAGATCTCAACACTGGTTTGAATGTTGAAGTAGATAGTTTGGCAAGAATTGATCTCATTGAGGATGAGATTGAACCGTAGCCCATCATTGATATTGGAAAAACTATTTTACATATTGTCTCATTCTCCTCACCTCACTTTATTTTTTGTATCTGTGAGTTTGCCAAAAAGCATTGATATTTTTGTTAAAATTACGTGCTTTGCTAATCATGGGCAATGTTAGGAAAGCAGTGATGTACATTTATGAGCCTGCACTGAAATTTCACTTTCTGTATTCTCTGTTTTGCGTCTAAATTCGCATCTAAGTCACAGTGAAGATGCGCTAATAGATGCACAAATAGATGCGCTCGTATTTTTGCTATTCTAACGCCTATAGATGCACCCACTATTTTGCGCATCTTTGTGGTGTTGTTGTGCCTGGAAATCTCGGCTAGTGCCTGCCTCTTAAGCAAAGATCTTTTATTTCCAAGTATCGTAACAATCTTTGACTTGGCCCATTTATCTGTGAACTGAACATTGGGGGGATTGGGATACCTAGAGCGAACAGTAGCGAGGGTCTCCTTAGCCAGTATTTTAAGATGGTCTTTGTAGTGAATAACACAATCTCTATACTTGTTAGCAATTATAGAGCGCATGAAGGCCATGATGTCCTTCCCCCGTGCATCCATCAAGATGCCTCCTGTCTGAGTGATTTCATAGAAAATTGTACCATCACCCTTTGGCATGTCTGCATCATTTGAAATCATCCTCATCCCCACCACTACCCCTCCCAAAGCAGGCTACCATGCATCCCCCACCGCTCTCCCTACTACTATGCCTACTGCCCTATCATGTCAAGCTAGTACGTTGGTCGCTCGTAGCTAGAGAAGCGACTCTCGACTGCATGGGAGTACGTTGGCCACTCGCAGAGCTGGGGAAGAGACTATCGATGGCACGAGAGTACGTCAGTGGCTCTGTGAGGCAGAAGGACCTCCTGACCATAAGAGGGGAGAAGGGGCTCGGCTTTGTAGCCGCTGGGCTACCTCGGCTTCACATGGGGAAAAAGAGAGAATGAAAGAGAGGAAAAGAGAGGAGAAAAAAGAAAGGAGATAAGAGAGAAAAAGAGAGGAGAAAAGAGAAGGAAAGAGAGGAGAAAGGAGAGGAAAAGAGAGGAGAAAAAGAGAGAAAAAGTGGGGATAAAACAGAGAAAAAGAGAGAAGGAAAGAGAGGAGAAAAGAGAGGAAAAGAGAAAAAGAGAGGAGAGAAAAAGAGAGAAAAAGAGAGGAGATAAGAGAGGAAAATTACCACGAAAAGAGAAGGAAAGACAGGATAAAAGAGAGAAGGAAAAAGAGAGAAAAGGTGAGGACAAAATAGAGAAAAAGAGAGAAGGAAAGAGAGGTGAAAAGAGAGGAGGGAAAGAGAGAAAAAGAGAGAAGGAAAGAGATGAGAAAAGAGACGAAAAGAGAAGGAAAGAGAGGAGATAAGAGAAAAAAAGAGAGATGAAAAGAGAAGGAAAGAGAGGATAAAAGAGAGAAGGAAAAAGAGAGAAAAGGTGAAGGAAAGAGGGGATAAAAGAGAGGAAAATAGAGAGAAGGAAAGAGAGGAGAAAAGAGAGGAAAATAGAGGAAAAGAGAGGAGAAAAAAAGAGAGAAAAAGAGAGGAGATAAGAGAGGAAAATTACCATGAAAAGAGAAGGAAAGAGAGGATAAAAGAGAGAAAAAGAGAGAAGGAAAGAGAGGAGAAAAGAGAGGAGGGAAAGAGAGAAAAAGAGAGAAGCAAAGAGATGAGAAAAGAGATGAAAAGAGAAGGAGAGAGAGGAGATAAGAGAGAAACGCGCTATTAGACGCGCCCGTATTTTCGCTATTCTAGAAATGCCTATAGACACACTTGCTATTTTTTGCATCTATCAAGTGTGTCTATAGTTGCTTTGTCTTGTTGTGACATATCATAGTGGTTAATGGAAATTGTTCGCATAAGGTGTGTATTATATCGCTTGTCAAGCTATTGTTATCTCTTCTAATAATGTTTTCCAAACTAAGATTCATGGCTTCTTTCCAACGGGTGTTCTTCTTTTTCATTAGTTGCACCATGCTTATGTATGCAAACTTCTCAGGATGTTTTATTAGAACTTGTATTTCTTTTGACTATTTTGGGAATTTTGAAGGCATTGATGTATTACACTCTTTTTCATCATTAGTATGATATATTTTTAGTTTGAAACCAACAGTGTTAAATAAAACATGTAAGAACAGGTCTTCATCACAGTAGTAATAATGATCATCAAGCAATCCTGGAAAGTATTCTTTAGTGCTGTTTATATGTGAGTAAAGTTGTTTAAAGAGGCATGATTCAAAGAACTGTAGCCCCCATTTCTCCTGTGTAAATATAGTTGTTTGTAGCAATTTGTATGCTTTAGAATGAACTATTTTTTTAAGTGCTGAAGGCGTCATATGAAAATGCAATATGTAAGATATGCATGTAAAAATGCATTTGTTTTGTGGATACAAGTCGTAGAAAGAGTTGTCAATGTGAAATTTTTTTGGGGAAATGTAGTTGGTTGTTTGTAAGTACTGACTTTCCATAGCAATAGCTACAAGAGAAGTTTGTTCATCTTGGAAAAAGGAGTTTCTCGTCTCTATAAAAAACAAACATCATTATACATTTCATTACAAACTAGTTATTTTAAATTTAGCTTATGAAATATTCATCACAAAAGTACTAGTTCCACATGCAATTTAAAAATTGTAATTGTGAAATACTTTTCGCAACATCACTTCAAAAAGACAAAATCTAAATACAAAATAAAATTCCTAAGACGTATATTTAAAGCCTCTTTGATTGCAAATCATAACAAAAGCAAAAATTAAAATACTCTAAAATAATCGTATCGACACCTTGTCATAACAAACTTTACCTGTATTTTATTACTTTCACTATTGTATACAACATGTGTAGCCTATACCACTTAGCTTGAAAGTGATATGTATAAACTTCATCACTTAGCTTCAAAGTGATATGTACAATAATATGTATACATTATATCACTTACCTTGGAAGTGCTAACCATACAAGTGCATATGTGTACTTATAAACTCTGAAAAACCTAATGCCCTTGCGGTCTCATAGTATGAAGGCTTCATTGTACTCTTGTTTCTGGTTTTCTTACAATTGACAATCTTCCTCTTACATGTCTTCTTACTAGAATTCACTACTGCAAAACGAGGTAGAAATGGCAATAGCAAATGGCACACAATTTCCAATTTTGCCATTTCTTATGTATGAAATGGCAACAACTTCTCAAATTGCCAGATTTTTTGCAAAAATGGCAGTTAGAAATGGCAACTAGTTCTTGAACTACCATTTCTTTGGAAGAAATGGCAACCTTTTATTGTCTACCATTTCTTGACTACCCTTTCTTATGAAGAAATGGAAGCAAATTCTTGATTGCCATTTCTTATCAGGAAATGGCAACAAATTCTAGACTGCCATTTCTTCATAAGAAATGGCAGCAGATTCTTGATTGCCATTTCTTGGTAGGAAATGGCAGCCATTTCTTGACTGCCACGTCGTTCAAAGAAATGGCAAGCACTTCTTGACTGCCATTTTCTAAGAAGAAATGGCAGCACAAAATGGCAACTATCTCTTCACTACCATTTCTTATGAAGAAATGGCAACCATTTTTTAACTGCCATTCTTACCAAGAAATGGCAGCACAAAATGCATATGTGGAGTAAAATTACACAATGGTTGACCATTCAGTTGCTGCAAAGTATCTTATTGCTGCCAAAGATTCAGTACTACCATTCACAACATTGATATTACTGTCACTATTTCTGTATTGTCTAAGTGTGAAAGATTAATCAAAAGTCTTAAGTGCATCAGTACTCATAGTACACAATGTGAAGAAGTCATCTAAAATTCTAAGGAATAACTTTTACCTTTTATAACACACGCATTTTACTTAATAACAAATATTATTCAATAGTTGATTGAGAAATAAATAATACAATTTTTACATAGCAAAATAGAATATAAAATCATAAAGACATTACATGAAGAGTTTTCCAAGAAACATTCAAGCCTTTGGTTTGACCCAATGTTTAAATCTCATAATTTTCTTTAAATATACAAGCATCCTTAATGATTGCATCATCAACACTCCCAATGGGTATGATACTTTGTATAGGCCTTAATGAGAGTAATAGAATTGTTCTTGCAAAAGTTTTATGTGGATCAAGTATCTTTTTCATGGCCGAGAATGTGTATTTCCACAATTCTTACCATGCAATGTGGATGAGTGTTAAAAATATGCATCGGTGTGCTTCTAGCATATGTGTGTGGGTTTGATGGATATGATACTTTATACAAGTATTAATACCAATAATACCCTTATCCTTGCAAATTTTTGAGTTAATAGGATATCATTTGCATGGTTGGGCAGGCGTATTTTCACAATTCTTAAATATGCATTATGCATGAGTGCTTCTAGCATATCTATGTGTGTCTGATAGGCATTGACAAAACATGTGTGCCTCAGGATCTATGGAGCACTCTAAGGTGGATGGAACCTATGTGGAAACATGATGAAGAGAGTGCTCATGACATGTACCTCAAGTCAATTAGGTTCCAAGATAGATTAGCTTGGACTCATAAAGAGAATCTTGAGATAGTGCAAAGTGCTTGATTGAATTACTTCAAATGAACCTCCCTTTTATAGGTGAGGGTACTTACGTCCATTTTGCTTGCTCACATGTGGGATATCTCCTCCATGCCATGTGGCAGCTTACCCTTTGCTCATACCTTTGCTCTACAAGTGCTCATGGCACCACAACTCTCAACACCTCCCCTTGGTGCCATAATCCTTTGGCTACTGCAAGGTGGTCAGATGTGAGTTACAAATCCATCACCTCCCCTTAGTGCTTGCATTGCTACTTAAGGTGGTCAAGTGTGGTTTTTACATGTCAATACCTCCCCTGGGTGCTTTCATAGCTACTCTCAGGTGGTCAGGCTTGATTTACAAAACATAGGCAAGGTTGGCAAGGTTTTTTGCTTTTCAATACATTCCATTGATGTCACCTTTTGGCTCATGGCTTGATGATGACTCCACGTAGTTGACTTGTTGATTCTTCAATCTGCAATCTTCTTCCTTGTGTAGCTTCATGCATGATGTTTTCTTCTTCCATGTGCCTTGATGCTTTCTGTGTGGATGCCATGCTTCGTGCTATGGTCATCTCATACACTTGTGCTTTTGGCATGCTTATGACAACGATGTGTGCATTCATGCTTTGCTTTTTCATTTGTTGCAAAGGTCTAACCAATTGATTTCTTTCAATATTGGCAGTGTCTAATTGCATACAATGATTTTGACTTGATAGACGCGTAGAGCTTGAAAAGACGATCACTTTTCCTTTTTGGAGCATGTTCAAATTCTTCCTGGATTACAAGTTATGGCTTGTTGAAGCTTTTGTGAAGAAGAGGGGCCTTTGATGATGTGGCACAGGGATTCACATGCTGAATTGCATACTGTGCTTAGCAAGAGGCTCTGTGTGCTTAGGTGGCACTGTGGTGACCTTGAACCTCACTTGGTTAAACTCAAGGTTACATTAACTTTCCCATGGTCCAACTAACCATAAACTTTAACCAAGGTTAACATAACCATAGTGATTTCAAACTCAACCAAGGTTCACTGTAGTTAGATTAACTTAACCACGGTTAGTTCTTATCCTGCCACGTGGCATTTGTAGAGGATCTTAGCAAAGAAACCTTTGAAAATGAAACACTGCGAAGCGTGATGGCATCGTCGTTTGGAGTCGTCTAGGAAATCCGCATGCGTGAGGTTGTTGCAGCTGCTGTATCTGGCAATCTTCAAGCCTTACATTAGCAAAGCGGTGCAAACGGTGGAGACCATCTCGCTGCTGTGCGAGGCAGTTGCTTGCTAGCTGCGCTTGGGAGGCGGATGCATGGCTATTGCAGATCGTGCTGCTGAGTGGGTCGTTGGCTGCCTTGTGCAGGGAAGTGTTATTGAGATGCGCTGTGGGAGCATAGCAGCCCGTGGTTGTGGCTATCGTGGATACGAGTGCGCCTTGCAGGCCAATCGTTTGAGGCATAGGGACCCGAGGGCTTCGTCGATGATGGCTTTGGAGCTCGACTCAGTTGAGAGAAGCTCGCAACTCAGACGACTGGTTGTTGGCGATGGCTGCAGTTCGTTGACTGTGCTATAGAGCCTTTGATGGAGGCACCTTGACGCTGTGGCGGTTGATAAGGAAGACAATGAAGGTCGCGGGAGTCTTTTGGAGCAGCAAGTTAAAGGCGTTGCCCTACTCGTCTGTAGATGGCGGTTCACTCGATCTATGTATTGCTTGTCTCGTCCGTGACCAGGCTAGAGGGAGTTTGGGCTGCGCCTCAGGAGCCACGGTTGCTTGAAGGCTAAGATGAGGAGAGTAGTCGTTGGAGCAGTCCATGGAGTCACCGTGAGATAGTTAAGGTCCTTGAAGCTTTGGAGATCGGTTGGATCATTGCTACCCTTCACAAGTGCTTTGTGTTGCTTAGTTGGCTTTGATGCCCGTCTCTCCTCTCGGAATAGGAGGAGAGTAGATCTCTATTTCAAAAGGAATCTCTCTGAAGAACCTCACAACTTCTTATCTCAATGGAAACACCTCTCTCTCATGGACGGAATGAATGGACGGAAATTCCTTTCTCATCAAGAAACACTCAAGTTCACAATGAACTCAACTCTCTAAATGAAGAGCTCTCGAGATCTAAAACTAATCTTACATTCTAAAACTAATATTCTAAAACTAATCTAGGAATGGGAGCAATCCTAGTGTACTACTAATGAGCTAAACTAGGAGAGCTAAACCTATGCTCTGATACCATGACAAAACATGTGTGCCTCAGGATCTATGGAGCACTCTAAGGTGGATGGAACCTATGTGGAAACATGATGAAGAGAGTGCTCATGACTTGTACCTCAAGTCAATTAGGTTCCAAGATAGATTAGCTTGGACTCATAAAGAGAATCTTGAGATAGTGCAAAGTGCTTGATTGAATTACTTCAAATGAACCTCCCTTTTATAGGTGAGGGTACTTACATCCATTTTGCTTGCTCACATGTGGGATATCTCCTCCATGCCATGTGGCAGCTTACCCTTTGCTCATACCTTTGCTCTACAAGTGCTCATGGCACCACAACTCTCAACAGGCATGATACTTTACATAGCTTCAACAAGATAAAAACCCTTGTGCTTGCAAAGTTTGATGGGGATGAGGCATCAATTTCATAGTTGGGCATGTGTATTTTCAAATTCCTTACCATGCATTGTGCATGAGTGCTAAAAATTATGCTACAAAATCGAGCAACGAGTAAAAAGCAACAATGTCAAGCAACAAAGTAATCAAAACAAACAAGAGAAATGAAAGAACACAAACAAGACAGCAAGATACCAAGAAAGAAACGAAGTCAAGCAAGCAAGCAACAAGATGCAATCATATCAAGCAAGCAAGTAATTGGAAAATTTTGGCAGCATCTCCCCTGGGCCATAGAAAAATCTCATATTTGCATTTTGTGCAACCACAAAGACATAAGAAACGTGAAAACACACAATGCAGACTCCAAAGAGTATTCTAATGTAGATGAAAGGGTTGGGAAGCTTACCTAGAAGAAGAAATTTGAAGACAAACCACTCAAAATATCATCCACTTCTTTAGTTCCCAAAATAGAAATCTTCTTCTTCAAGCTTGGAGTGGAGGGGAGTGGGCCAACACTGGTGTGGGTGGTGTAGGGATGGCAGGGGAGGGTAGGGAGATGGTGGAAAGGTCATGAGGAAGAGGCAAAAAGTTGGCAAGATCTCAAACAAGAGACTTGTGGCAAAAAAAGAGGCATTTGGGTTTGCTTTTTGAAAGTTTATCTGAGTCGGTATAGGCATCGGTATATACCGGCACCTATACCGACGAAAATAAAGTTTTCCTTTATTTTTGCATTTCCTAAAACTAATAGTATTTCTCTCAGTTCTAGTTTCTTACTAGGTTTAATAAATTATGACTTTATTGGATTACAGAATCTTGTAGCTTGGGAGGCCCTGTTTTAGGGTGCGTGTTGATTTTTTTTATCATATCTCCTTTTTTACCACACCTTGCACCCTTTAAAACATACATCATTGTACTTTTAGCCATGCATATGGTATTAGATGTGCATGATATTTTTCAAAAGCCTCAAACCAAGTGATTTCAAGTCCTATGCAAAGAATCATGGCCATTCGATGTCATTTTCATTGGATATTTCCTAGTTTTGCACCATGCATCATGCATGGTCATTGAAAAACATGCATCTGTCAACTTCTAGCCATGCAAATGACATTTGATAAGCATCATACTTTGTGCAAGCAGTAAAATGGGTGAGTTCAAGGCTTGTGCAAAGTATCATGGCCATTTGGTGTCATTTTCATGGCATGGAATGGATATTTCCTAGTTTTTCACCATGTATCATGCATTAGTATTCAAAAGCATACATCGGTGTGCTTGTAGCCCTGAAAATGGTATTTGATGGACAAAATACTTTGATCAAGCCTTAAACTCGGTAATTTTAATGTCTACGCAAAGTATCATAGCCATCTGATGTCATTTGCATGGCTTGGAATGGATATTTCCTAGTTTTTCACCATGCATCATGCATGAGTGTTGAAAAACATGCATTGATAAAATGGCATTTTATGGAAATGAAACTTTGTAAAAGCCATAAAATAGGTGATTTCATGGCCTGTGCAAAGTATCATGACCATCTCATGTCATTTTCATGGCTTGGAATGGATATTTCCTAGTTTTTCACCATGCATCATGCATGAGCATTGAAAAACATGCATTGGTGTGCTTCTAACCATAAAAACGGTATTTTTAGGGAGTGATACTTTGCACAAGCCTTAAACAAGGCAATTTCAATGCCTATGCAAAGTATCATGCCCATCTAATGTCAATTGTATGGCTTGGAATCGATATTTCCTAGTTGTTCACCATGCATCATGCATGAGCATTGAAATACATGCATCGATGTGCTTCTAGCCATGAAAAATTAAAAAAAAAAGGACCCTTGCAGAGTTTGGAGTTGATCTGACGATGGGACATACGGATGCGGATATCCATTGTGCATTTTTCCTTCACATACATAGCATCCACATGCAAATATGGGCATTCTAATTCCTCGGTGTCACATCCGACATCTAATGCACCTTACACTTTGCAAGGACATCATGGATGATTTTTTCGCGTTAGTTTCGTTAATAAGCAAAAGTTTTATATGGCTTATGAAAGTTTATATGCTTTTATAAAAATAAAAGCTCAGTATATTCACCACAATTTGAAACTAAAATTAAAAAAAGAGCTAGGTTTAGCCTTTAAGATTATAAAATTATAAATAAAGTCTATGAAAATTTGCCAAAGTTTTATATAATAAATAAATTTATTTGGAAAATTTTTCCAGCATATTAAATATAAAATTTAAAAATCTGGCTAGATATATAGAATTAAGCCCCAAAAGAAGACTTGTACAATCAAGTACAATCTAGTGTTAACATTTAATGTTTGCTAGAATGATAATAATGTGGAGGTTTTATGTATTTGAACATGAAGCCATTTGATACTGCGTAAAATGTAAATGCAATGTGCTAGCCAATATATCCAAGATAGTGCAAATTGAATTCAGTATTGAATCAGTACCTTAACTGGACCAATGCGTGGCCTTATATCCAACGTATATTTGGCTAACTTAGGCCTATGGTAGGCCCATCACTAGCACTATGTCTACCCCTCGTCAAGTCATATAGTATGGATATATGTCTTCATGCTTCTATCTTCAACAAGGACATGGAAGGACACTACATAGATAGAATGGGCAAGAATGGGCAGCATAGCAGCATAGTAGTGATTCCTTTGAGGAGATGGTAGCAAGGGTAGAGGAGGAAGAGAGTTCCAATGGCACAGAATCCACAGATTAAGATGCAAATAGTGATAGTAAACTTGGTAGAGAGAGTAGTGAGCACTGAGTAGTTTCAAATTATGATTTGTTATCACTCATGCTACTCATTTTTTCAACTTTAAAGTTTGAGCTTAGAACTCGTCACTTTGGGAACTTATTATTTCATATGTCTATTTTGGGAACTTATATTTACTTGACATTTTGAAAAGTAATGACTCATATATCTAGATTCAAATTTCAATGAATCAATGATGTTCATATATCTAGATGCTAGAATCCAATGTCCAATGTCAATATGCTTTTAAGTTTTGACTCCATAAATATTAATTGGTCTAAATTTGAAACTTGAGAAAGGAGACTTGAATTTTGAATGTGTTTGTGTTTTGGATTACCTAGACACAGGGTGTCTTGACTAAGGACTTGACACTTGTATTTCTCTTTGTTCACTCTAAACTTGTATATAACATGTCTTATCTGCCTCTATCCTTATATATATCAGGTATCATTTCGAAACCTATCCGTTTCGTCCGAAGATTCGAAACGAAACGAAACAAAACCTGTCGAAACCTCGAAACAACGAAACGTTTCTTGTGACTATGGTGTGATTGAGTAAATATAGGAGTGTGGTGTGTGATTGAAGATTCTAGGAGACATGGTGGTCTTCCTAATTGAGATGATTGTGGATCTAGATTCCACCTACTCTTAGCCAATTGCCTATATGTACTCCATTCTATGAATGAATCAATTGCTCATTGCCTTCATACTTATGCCATTGTCTCTACCTCTTGTCTACCTCCATCATGCTTCCATGCTAGCAACACCATGTGGTATCAGAGCCTTTCCACCCTCCTTGAGTCTCCACCCACGTCCTAGTGCCACCTCTTCCGTGTCTATCCCATTTTCCCCAATTCTGCTAGAATCTTGCAACTTTGCTTTCTCCACATCTATCCGTTAACTTTCAAAATCCTTCCGGATGCAGCTTCCCCACACTAGGGCGCATCTTTCCACCGTTGGGATCGACGGAATTGTACTCTGAGGTACCGTGCCGCCCTGTTCTTTGGTCACCGAACTTCCTCAAAATTCCGCCTCTACAGTCACAATTTCTACCTGCCCTATTAGCCACACTTGGACAACACTTACAACTAGTAGCTGCCGAAATTTGAGCTCAATCCGACCATAGACGAGGGAGATATCACTGTTTCTTTGGCTGACTTTCTTGATGTAATGCCGGATTACTGTGCACACGCCCATCCTTTGTGCTACTAGTAGGCCTCAGCAAGGGCTTTCAGTTCCAGCCAAAAGCCCCTTGGTTGCTGCTCAGGATAGGTCTAATTTGATCCTCCAGTCTCTGTCTGCTCGATTTGGGGGTTTCTCTCAAATCTCCTTGTGTTTGCAAAAGTCGATAATACACCTGAGGAAGGCTGGGAAATCTGATGAAGAGTGACATTGTCCAGTTGTCCTCCTCGATAGGATCAAACCCGAATGAAAAAGGGGTAAAATAAATCCTCCCGGAGCTCAGTGCTAACGGGCTAGCTTGAAGCACTGTACCTGCTACTTCCGAGGAGTCGAAAACCATCTGGAAGAAACCTTGCCTAAGTAGACGAACATCTGTGAGGTGCCCTGCGAGGTCTCCAAGGGAAACACACAATCATTGTTGCAAGAGGGTAGTGCACACTTTATGCCACATATCTTCTGTCGAGAATTGCAACGATGGTCACCTTCATGGTGACCCTTAAGGAGCAAGTCTTACTGCAGTTGGACGCCTTCGCAGAGAGTACACAAGGTTTGCCGCAGGTGTGCTTCCGGCGCTTGCAATCGTGGGTTCCATCATGCCCAGCAGGGTCATTGCATGCGAGTACCATCCAGCCATGATCAAGCTGGTCAAACATCTGCTCTTTATATTCCTCAACACAAAAGGTGCATTCTTCTCTACAATTGTGGCTTCCTAGGCAAGAGTGACCAGAGGTATGCCCTTTCTCTAGGATGCATTTCAAAAAGCAGCTCTGGAATTTGCAAGAACAGAGGACAAGCTTGTTTTTCATCTCAGATAGTCAGGCAAGTATTTCCAGCTGTAGCTTCTGGAGATCACTATCTTCTGGAAAATCTTAAGTATTCACTTGTAACCATGCAAGCACCCTATTTCTCCTCATCTCAACCACACCAGCTAGGAAACTTACATGCGATGATAACCAACTCTCATCAGTTCCTTTGTGTTGGAAAACTCTGGCAAATGCCTCCTTCAAGGGGCTCAGTATAACTCCCACGGCCTCATTCGATTCTGCTAAAGCTCCAGACCCGCATCCGTAATTGTCAGAGTCTGACCTGCTACATGAGAAACTCCAAGCCTTGGACACATATAAATGTGCAAGTCTGACTTATCTTTAGCTACCACAAACTGTAACACTTGTCCTCCCTTGAGTAGCACTACCTTGCTGAGAACCTCCTGGCTTGGGCCAAGAACCGCTAACTCCAATGGCTTGCTGCAGGAAGGAACCACTGCATGACTTGATGTTTGGCCATTCATTAGTTGGTCCAAGTCTCTCTTATCTGCTATCAACTCAACAGTTGTCCATGTGACCATTTCTTTTTGAATCTCTTCAATGTCATAGTTTAGAGTGGTGGATGATGAACTACCCCATGGGATCCATGTAGAAAAATCGGAGAAACCTTTATTTGAGAAGCCTTTCAATCTCACTCTCAACCTGCCCTCCTGAGACTGCGTCGAGACTTGAGATTGACACCTGCTGCTTCATTGCTTGTAGCAAGCTGGAAAATTCCTTTTCTGCAGCCTCATCCCTGAGCGATCTCTCCATCTTGCTACCAATGAGTGCGCGTATGTCTTGCTTTACCATGGTTCTTATCACATCCAACAGTCCATCCTGTACAAGGCCCATGCTGCGGACATGATCTTATTGTGCATAGATGCAGGCGATGGATCTGAGGGGGGGGTTCATGAGGTGCTCTATTATCAAGGAAAAGCCTTCATCTTTGATGTCCTTTTCAAAGTTAGCTTTAGACCATGTCTTCACACCTGAGGTTAGAAGAGTTGTGACCAACTTCTCACTCAATGTAAGTTTAGCACCAAGCTTTTCCACTAAATAGCTGGCTGCCATCACTTGTTTCTCCAAGGACGGAGGCAATCTTTTATCCAAGAGCCCATCCATCCACTTTCAGTGCCACTTTGCTTCATGCAAACGGACCCTAAAGTTTTGGCATGCTATTGTTACCATGACCTTATTCTCCACACCCGTGAAGATAACTGGTTCTGCTCTACCCTCACTAGAGGCTTGGCCAGGCTTTGGACTGAAGTATACAGTGTACGTCACTTCTTTCCTCTGCTCCTGTATTTCCACCCGGCATTGCCTTAATTGTGACCTGCTGCATGAAGCAAATGGGTTTTGCAGTGTTGTTACCAGCAACCAAAAACACATCATAGGAATGACTTCCATCAAGGCTGAGACTCTACAGGTTAGCACTACTAAACAACAATCTACCATGCTGCATACCAGGTTCACCTGACCAGATGCTACAAAGCTCCTCCTCCAACTTCGAGAGTTCTAGTAATAAACAGGCGCACCATAGTCACAATCCACCTTGTTGGCATTGCAACACAGATCATTTACTTTCAGCTCCTGATCATTTCCATCAACAGCTTCTTTACCAGCAATGTTTGGACCCTCTGAACAATGGTCATTTGCTTTCAGCTATTGTTCATGTACATCACCAGCTCCTTTACCAGATATATTTGGACTATCTAATGCGTTGTGAAGCACACTACCTGCACCATTATCACTATCCACCTCGACCGCGGACAGCGACCATTTGCTTTCAGCTCTTGATCATTTCCATCATCAGTTCCTTTGCAGGTAATATTTGGACCATCCAATCCATTACGAAGCACATTTTCTTCCCAGGGACGTCTTTCTAACAAGTAATGTGGCAGCACACGCTTGAATACATCTGAATCATACTATTTAAATCGTTTTGCTTGGATTTTCTGGCATCCAGACAATGCTTCCAAGCCTCTTTGGCTTCATTGTACTCTCTCTCCAGATCTTCTTTGCACATGACCCGCAAGAGATTGACAAAATCATCATCTGGCAAGGCAGTGCACTCCACAAAATGAGAGGTGAACAACAAATTCAAGACAGGTTGAGCATCAATGGAATGATAGACTGCTTCTGCTTTAGTGTTGGTGACCACCTTAGCTGGAATGTGCATGCAGACAAGCAGGGCAGTTCTGTGGTGGCCTTGGGAGAGCATAAAGCCCACCAGTTGGTGGTGCTCATGATCACCGGCAGCACTGGCAGCTATTTGGGAGGGCATGAGTTCATGGAGGAGCATAGGGATGAAGAAGCACTTGAGGTCATCTTCTGATTCCTTGCGGAGAGAGATTTGCAACCTTTGGGTTCTCTGCTTTCAGCTGGGGATGCTCGAGCTGCTGGACTGAGATGTAAGTGAGGGGCTTATGTTTGCACCCTGCACGCATGCACACACACAGCTGCAAAGCTCCATCAGATATCTCACAAAGTTGCAAGCCACATCCTTCCTGCTGGCTTCGTGCTCAACCATCTGTTTGTTCCCAGGCCAGTAAAACAAGCAAATTTGATTCTTTTGAGGTGCACATGCAGCGTACAGGCCAGGCTTAAGGGCATCTGCATTCATGCTTTCCAAGACCCTTCGAGGTAGCAAGCCCTCTTCTTTGAGTAACTGAGTGCATTGAAGCCAAGCTTGGCAAGCTTCCCTTGTTTATCAAGGGTTGCCGATCCTGGCAAGAGCGTGTTACAGAGAGCTGCGATTTGCCCCTCAGGGATGAGCACTTTGTCTACAAAGGATAGGTCCTGCTTGAGATGATTTCTATCAAGCAAAAGATGGTAGGGGGTTGGCTGGTTAAGCTTGCAGCGCCTCCATTCTCCACAGGAGTAGGCATGGTGTGCCTGCGAGGGGCAATTGGGGTGCTCTTGGGGGTAGCAGAGGGAGCTGCATTTGTAGTGGCAAGACGAGGAAGGGCATCGACCTCTGGTAATGTTGACGGAGGGTTGGAAGGAGCTGGTTTCATTAATGGATTCATAAGCTTCCACATACAAAAAATACCAATAAATAGAAATAAGTCTCTAAGTAATTCCAAAATTAACTAGAGTCGAACTCTGAAATAGTTGGTATGTAACATTCACTCCCTCTTAACAAACGAGATGTTCTCATCTCGAGAGCAAACTGCAATAGTTCTAAATAAACTCGTTTAATCAAGAAGAGACCCAATGACTGTAAGAAGGGTTCCTTAACAATCCAGTTGTAAGAAAATATGCTTCAACTAAACTTTTAGAGTCTAGTAAGATTACAACTAGCAAAACCTCAGTGTTAAAATACTACCAGACCTTCACCATGGTTGTAATTTAAGTTAATAGTATATTGAACTTTAGCATGCACCCAATTATTTTTTAAAAAAAATTGCAAAGATGGAGATGTGGATACACTCACTCAATTTAACAACCATATAGAACTCAAGACCTTTAGTTTGAGCCTTTATAGGTACTTTCAAGGAAAGTGAAGTACAACTCAATTAACTTTAATTAGAATTCAGGTCTCCTTCCTTGCATAACCAGAAATCCTATAGACAGTTACACACTAATACCAAAAGTACTAGACAGTCTCATGAAACTTCCCATTCTCAAAACAAAATCAAGTAACTCTCTTAACATAGCCCTTAACGCCTGACTCTAATTGATGAGGTCCAAAACCTTACACAAGTATATTGTCCTGGCCCCACATTCAACAAAATCACATTAGGCACAGCCTTCTCTGTTAGAGAAGACCCAACAGAGGGTACACGCAGCGGAAGACTGATAGTAATGCCCAAGAGCTCACACAGTGTGCGATGTGGGTGTGGAATCACAAACTTCTTTACTTAAGTGCATACAATAGGTGTGCAGACTCATTAATAGACAATGAACCAACCAGATAGAGAAACCACCAAAATATATATTTCCGTCCACAACTATGGACACAATACAAGAGAGACAGATCCAGAGTCCCACCAATGGTGTGGTCCTCTGATCTTACCACAAAGTCCTCCTATCTGCCGGCTATCTCTAGACTCGAGCCCGCGTGCTCCACCTCGAGCGTAAGTAAACTTTCCGTCTAGAATGATCCTCTCCACCTTGCTGTCTGGAAACCAGCCTAGGTGGGCAGCCTCCTGCAAGCTAAGTCTGCAGCACAAGGTACTTCTTTCTCCTCCTGACTGTAGGCCCAAAGGTAGCCCTGCTGCTGCTCCTTCTGCTGGTGGAATTGCTGCTTCAGATGATGTTGTGATCTCAGCACCTTGCTGTCCTAGATGACAGCCAAGGTCCCAGCCCTTTCCTGGCTAAGTCTGCAGCCCTTCAAGCACCTCTCTATCCTCCTGAATGTAGGTCCAGAGGGTGGCTGCTTGGGTGGCTGCCTGCTGCTCCTTTCTGCTCTGGATCTGCTGGAAGCTGGATGATGAAATGAGGCCCAGGGCCTCCCTCTTATAGGCCCCAAGGGGGCTGAAAAAAACCGACCAGCCTGGTACAGACTGGTCGACCAGCCTGGTACAGACTGGCCGACCAGACTGGCCGACCAGTCTGTGGCTGGTCCAGCCCTATAAGGCACACAACCCAGGCCTTTTATGGCCCAAACTTCCAAGGCCTTTGGCCCTCCATTCAAGGCAGGTATCCAGCCTATAAAAGGCCTGCCTCCTGCCCACTGACAGCCACTTTTCCTGCTGCAGATCTGGGCCTGCACTCCCTACAATGTCTGTGCCTCTGCCAGGTCCTCTTCCCGGCCACGTGTTCTGCGCCGTACGGGTTCCTTGTGCTGGCTACTGCTTCGCCTTTTTGCTACTGCAGATCCATCCTAGCTCCAAGTACCCACCATCTCTTTGATTCTTGCCCACATGACATCCAATCAGATGCCCATGTGACAGACACTCAAACCCTAGGTTCACCCCCCCCATGCTCTCCTCATATGGGGGCTTACAGATGGGGAGGTGACCTTTCCAACACCCCCTCTCACCGACACATCTCAGTCCAATGCCAACACGTCGATGAAGATGCTCCAGTAACTCCCTGGTCGTAGTCCTCTGGAACCTTTCGGTGTCAAAATCTTTTCCTCGCTTTGCATCCAGTGGCTCCTGCTCCACCAGGTCCGGTTCCGCTTCCGCACACCATCCTGGTACACAGGTCCATCTCTGGTAGCACCTCCTGGTACCACCTCCTTCAGTCGCATTCCCGCCTCTGAACTCGAGCAACCAAGCCGTCACGATCTTCCAGTCGTCCCCCTCATAATGAGTGAACAACCTGGAGTCTTCCAGGCACCATGCTCTGAGGGTCTGTTTCAACCCGTCCTTTCTTTGGCAAGGTCTGCAACCAATGAATATTTCCAGATAACCTGGACTATGAACTCTCGCTGAGTTCTCAAGCAGGTACTCTTCTGGCTTCAGTACTCTTTGTCCACCACCTTCTAGCAATCTGCGTCCAAGATTTGAAGAAGCACCAATACTTCCCCTTCTGCCTTCGAAGAAGGCCAATTCCTTCCAATCTCTTGTCACCTGAGACAAATGAAGAGCAGAATCTCTCCACAGCATGCTATAAAGACTCAAATGCAGAATATCAAATACATACCAGACTGTTGTACTGCCTGAATGTTCGCTCTGAAAGCAAACCCTGTACCTCAATGAGGCACCTGCCAAGATCCTGTGTAATACTGTACTGTCCCCTTCTGAAGTCCAGCATCCATCTAACCATGAGACCCCACGGCTTTCCATGGAATCTACCCTCGTGTCAGTGTCAACAGTCACGCACCTGGAAGGTACCAAGCGCTCCATACTGTCCTTCACCTTCACAAAGGCATCTAACTCCTCGTCGACCCACGTCTCTATGTCAGACATCCTTACTGTGACTT
The DNA here is from genome assembly GCF_047967505.1 of Dipteris shenzhenensis. Taxonomy (NCBI): domain Eukaryota; kingdom Viridiplantae; phylum Streptophyta; class Polypodiopsida; order Gleicheniales; family Dipteridaceae; genus Dipteris; species Dipteris shenzhenensis. Next base: position 47,654,925 of record NC_141611.1, on the reverse strand, counting down.
CTGGATCAACATATCTGACCTCGGTAATACTCGGTGATGTCACCAGGAACAATTCTTCAATTACCACATTTGCTTTGGTTTTTCCCTCTGAATCTGAGTCAGACTCCTTTTTCAGATCCGCCTTTTTCTTTCTGCAATCCTTTGCAAAATGTCCGGGCGTATCACAATAGAAACACTTCTTCTTGTGCTTCCTCTTTGAAGTCCCCTCGTCGTCAGAGTCGTCTTTATTGGACTTGCCACCGTTAGGCTTGCCCTTTCCTTTGCTAACAGAATCCTTTGCCAGCATTGCCTTGTCATCTTTGTCCTCGTTGTAGAGCTTCTCCCGAGCTTCCTCTTGTAGCAGTAAGAGACACAACTCCTCAAATGTCAGAGGTTTGGTCCTCTGTCCTGCTGTCACAGCCGTAACAAAGCTCTTGAAACTCCGAGGCAATCTCCTCAGTACCATCAAGGCCAGATGGCATGAGTCTGTCTTCTAACCAATTGCTGCCAGCTGATCCCGCACCACCTTGACCTTCGTCAAATGGCTATGTACCGTATCGCCTTCTTCCATATCAAGATTGTAGAGTTGATGCTGAAGAAGCACGATCCGGGAGGTATTATCTGTCTCGTACAGATCCTTCAGGGTGACCCACGCCTCTACTGACGTCTCGGCCAACTGGATATGCGGAAGAACGATGTCCGCCGTAGTCCCTATGATTATTGCCAGGGCATGGGCATCTCTTTCTTCCCAAGCTTCAAGCTCTTCTCTGTCTACTGCCATGAGTACCTTCCCTTTACTGTCCACCATGTCTTCCGGCTTCGACTTCTCTCCCGTGGTCAGCTTCCACAACTTCCGAGCCACTAAATGACTCCAGATCTTCACTTTCCAGATCGGGTAATTAGTCCCGTCCAGGTTCCCAGACTCTCCAAAGTTAGGGATAGTGAAAGAGAGAAAACTGGAGGAGGAGGAAGGGAAAGCAGGGGCTGAAGAGGCTGTAGATGTCGACATCTCTGCTGTATATACCACTCAGCAAAGTCAACCAAACTCAATTTCAGTAAACCAGAACTCTGAACGCACCTGACTGAACCTAAGTCACCCTCCTCCCAAGGGCACAATCCTCCAGTCGTGGAAGTCGATTCCCTAGAGCTTCTGAATCAGGGTCGTCCTTCAGCAAGGTCCCTGCCTTCAGGCTCCCACACCTGTGAGCCTCCTACTTGGGCTCTGATACCATGTTAGAGAAGACCCAACAGAGGGTACACGCAGCGGAAGACTGATAGTAATGCCCAGGAGCTCACACAGTGTGCGATGTGGGTGTGGAATCACAAACTTCTTTACTTATGTGCATACAATAGGTGTGTAGACTCATCAATAGACAATGAACCAACCAGATAGAGAAACCACCAAAATATATATTTCCGTCCACAACTATGGACACAATACAAGAGAGACAGATCCAGAGTCCCACCAATGGTGTGGTCCTCTGATCTTCCACAAAGTCCTTCTCCTATCTGCCGGCTATCTCTAGACTCGAGCCCGCGTGCTCCACCTCGAGCGTAAGTAAACTTTCCGTCTAGAATGATCCTCTCCACCTTGCTGTCTGGAAACCAGCCTAGGTGGGCAGCCTCCTGCAAGCTAAGTCTGCAGCACAAGGTACTTCTTTCTCCTCCTGACTGTAGGCCCAAAGGTAGCCCTACTGCTGCTCCTTCTGCTGGTGGAATTGCTGCTTCAGATGATGTTGTGATCTCAGCACCTTGCTGTCCTAGATGACAGCCAAGGTCCCAGCCCTTTCCTGGCTAAGTCTGCAGCCCTTCAAGCACCTCTCTATCCTCCTGAATGTAGGTCCAGAGGGTGGCTGCCTGCTGCTCCTTTCTGCTCTAGATCTGCTGGAAGCTGGATGATGAAATGAGGCCCAAGGCCTCCCTTTTATAGGCCCCAAGGGGGCTGAAAAAAACCAACCAGCCTGGTACAGACTGGCCGACCAGTCTGTGGCTGGTCCAGCCCTATAAGGCACACAACCCAGGCCTTTTATGGCCCAAACTTCCAGGGCCTTTGGCCCTCCATTCAAGGCAGGTATCCAGCCTATAAAAGGCCTGCCTCCTGCCCACTGACAGCCACTTTTCCTGCTGCAGATCTGGGCCTGCACTCCCTGCAATGTCTGTGCCTCTGCCAGGCCCTCTTCCCGGCCACGTGTCCTGCGCCGTACGGGTTCCTTGTGCTGGCTACTGCTTCGCCTTTTTGCTACTGCAGATCCATCCTAGCTCCAGGTACCCACCATCTCTTTGATTCTTGCCCACATGACATCCAATCAGATGCCCATGTGACAGACACTCAAACCCTAGGTTCACCCCCCCCATGCTCTCCTCATATGGGGGCTTACAGATGGGGAGGTGACCTTTCCAACATTCTCGTGAAGAAAGACTCTTTTCTACCCTTTCTTTTTCCCGGAGCATCTGCTGCCTCCTCTGGATACACATCGTGCATTATCCTTCGTAGTGCAGTCAACTCTAACACCTCAACATTCTCTGCCTTCAAAATGCTCATGGGCTCTGGTGATTCTCTAAGCACTAATTGGAGCAGTTCCATATATTCATCTGGGCACTGGACTTCATCCAAACTCTCCACTGTAAACGTGACGACATCAACTGTCTCTTTTACCAACTGTGTCTTCATTTCTTTCTTGGATCTTTTTCTTTTTTGAGGAGAATCTTTTGGTGCTTCTATCGTCTACCCCACATGCAACAAAATCAAAACATTAGGCACGGCCTTCCCCTCAAGAAAGACTCTTCGCTAATAAGTGTGCATGTCCTCTAGGGTGCCTAATGAATTAACCACATTTTTCCTGTTTCTGACTTGGATTGCTATGCAACCTATGCAGCTGTCATCACCAATATCATATTCTCCCTTATGATTAGGCAACACAAGAGGTATGATGAGATCATATGCCTCCTGCCCTTTGTTGCATATCATGGCCCCACAATTCCTTATAAAAGTCTTGAGAACGTCAATTGAAGGGTATCCACCATAAAAGCAATAAAATGCATTGAAAAACACACGTGCTTTTTTCAGATGGCCTGACTGTGTGAACCCCTTCCAGTTCCTCAAGAAAGATTGAAGAAACTCTTCCAACCCTTGAGGAGTAGAGAAATCATTCCGGTTCTGTAAACTGTCCATGGCATTAAGTAGTAAAAACCATGCTACTAGCTCTCCTCTTTCTCCTGCACTTGCAATGCCGTTCAGGAGTAGAGAGTTTAAATGTCAAAGTTGTGTAGTAACCAAGTCTTCACTGTGCAGAACCTGTGCTGCTGCTTCAGCTAAAACAGGTTCAGGTAGCGCATGGGTAAGCACATAATCTCTAGCTGCTGATGTATGCAGACAGATGCGCATATGTGATGCAACCAGCTCTTGAGCAACCATTGACTGTGGGCAAACATCCACACCTATTCAACGGCCAAGAAACACTAATGACATATCTCGAGACTTCAGCTTTTCTTGCCCCTGCCCTGACTTTACTTCTAGCCCTCCAAGAAGCTTGACTTTTGCCAGATTTACCAATTCTTGTGTATTGTGACCTTCCAGAAAAGCAGACCACAATGGCCTGCCACAAACGAGAAAACGTTCTGGTTCTGCAGCCTCGTTCAGAGTGGTGGGTTGTAATGTAGCAAGTATATTAAACGTGGGCATTCTTGAGACCGATCCTCACTTTAGCACTTGGGTCCTCCCTATTCACAGGGGTAAAATTGCTCACCCTTGCAGTTGTATCAATAAACAACACAAACGATCCCATGCGTTGAGCTGCTTTAACCTTGAGAGGCAGCTCTGCGCAGGCTCTTCTAAAAACAATAAAGCTTCTCTCATCTGTACCATGGGCTTGAGTAAGAAGCTCCCTGGCTTCGTCTATCACGAACAAAAACTGAACACCAGATTTTTTGAGGGACTTTTCGAATTTGTTCCAAACAGCAGAACACGCAAGCTTCATCTCGTCCGAAGAGCACTCTGGTCGCTCTAAAAGTCTGTCTAGTATGCCACCATAGTCCTTGGTCTGCTGTCTGTGAAACAGCTCGGCTCTATCTGGAAACGTTTCTTCGTTGGCCAACCAATCAAAGCAGGCCCGGAAGATGGCGAAAGCCTGCTCAACTTTGGTCATCGTCACAAGTGCTGTCTCAATTGTGGGTGCGAGGGAGGGTACCCTGTAGATGTGGGTTGAAGCAACGAGAAATAGAATACCACCATACCGCTACCACCATGTGCAACCTCTTTCATTGCCCTAGACTTTCCCCAGCCGCTAGACTGGACTATTGGAGCGCATGAGGCATACCAGGTCTTGGTATCTTGAGCCCAGTTTATGAAACACCGATCAATATACTGCTGAACATAGGAGACAACGAAGCCTTCTGGGTCCTCATATTGTCTGTCGAAGGCCTTTTCGAGAAGATCCAGCTCGGTTGGAGAAAGACCCTGGGCGGGAGCGTCGGCTTTAGCATCGTCAATGGCAAACAAGCGCTCTATGATCCGTTGCATCCATTCTTCTCTGTTCTGTGCCTCAAAGATATGCTGTAACGTCTGTGGAGGAAAAGTAAGAACTCTGTCCATCAAAATATTGAAGCTTTCCTCAGAGAGGGTGACCCGACTGGCGATCACAGCACTATATATTCGATAACGACGGAGACGGTCCGAAGTCAGAATCTCCGAAGGATCAAAGGCAACGGTGTGCTTGCACTTGTCCCAGCCCTCCTGTAAGCGCTGCCGGTCGTCGCCCATGCTTTTTCAGAAGAGGCTCCGTTGCTGGGAGCCAACAGTTAGAGAGCTGAACACAACCATGCATAGATCGTTGGAGGTGTGCAAATGAGTTGTTGCCTTATGTTAGTTTGTGGAGGATTTTTTGCCAGTGGTGGCTTGTAAATATTTTTCTAGGACTTTCCATTTCGAATATTGTCAACAAACATCGAATGCCATCCTTGAAGACTATAGTATTCTTCTTGGTCGATTTTGTGTGATAGATCATAGACCCACTTGGTCCATTGTCCATGCCGATTCTGTCCATAGATGCTCCAATTCAAAGAGTTATGCCTTCTTTACAGGGAGTAAAGAAGCCTTCTTTACAGGGAGTAAAGAAGCCTTCTTTACTCCCTGTAAAGAAAGCATAACTCCCTGAATTGGAGCGTCTCCTTCTTTACAGGAAGTAAAGAATCCTTCTTCACTCCCTGTAAAGAAGGCATAACTCCCTGAATTGGAGCGTCTCCTTCTTTACAGGGAGTAAAGAAGAAGGCATAACTCCTTGAATTGGAGCGTCTATGGACAGAATTGGAATGGACAATGGACCAAGTGGGTCTATGATCTATCACACAAAATCGACCAAGAAGAATACTATAGTCTTCAAGGATGGCATTCGATGTTTGTTGACAATATTCGAAACGGAAAGTCATAGAAAAATATTTGCAAGCCACCACTAGCAAAAAATCCTCCACAAACTCTAACTTGCGTATTGGGGGACTTCAAGAGCATAACAACATAACTCCCTGTAATGGTTCATGGGGTCCTTCGTGCTGTAGTTGTTGTAATGTATAACCTTTTTGGCATCTTCATGTCCTTGTTTTGTTTCCAAGGAAAGAGAACTCACTCACGTACTCTGCCACAACCAAGCTAGAGGATTGTTTAATATACTTTTTTATTATGCCATCGAAGAAGATATCTTGGCTGTTAGGGTCCATTTTCTCTAGCTGCCAACTGTGCTTAAGTAGCAATGTTCGATCTTCTGGAGGGTTAGTGTGCATGAACTCCTTGGTGTTGCTTGTCAAGGGTAAGGACAAACATAGGTACATTGCTTGTTGTGCACTGATGTGTTGAGTATTGAGAATCACATTGTTGAACTTGTGTACTATTTCATTGGCAAGTATTTTCCCATTGAGTGTTTTGTTCAAAGCTTTTTTAACCACCTCTACGGTGGCCTTATCAGCCTTAGTGATGTACGACGTACAGTAAGCTGCATCTTCATGTGGGACCAGAATAAATTGGACGTTTGTATTTGCTCCCCATAGTTTTGACAATTTTGGGTTGAAGTCACTAGTGTGTGAGTCCTTGGGATGCCTTTTTAAGCAAAATTTCCATTGTTTGATCATTGAGAGTAGGGCTAATAGTTGTAATTTTTCTATGAATGATTCAAAGTCAAGTTCCAAAGTGGATGTATTTTGATAATCCTCTCGAAGTTCTGTTTATCCTTTTGATCTCGAAGTTCTTGCTCTAGTGGAAGTAATATTTGTGTGGTTCACATAAGAGCCCTTGGAAAATCCAAATCTACATCCTTTGCCACGTTTATTGCAAGTTTTAAGGTGTTTGTGCATCTAAAGGTACTGCCTCGGCAAGTCCAGTAGTGAAAGGCTTGTTGTTATGTATGTCAATGAATCTAATCACCTCTTCTTCAGAAGAATGTCCATAAGCTGGTGCATTGTTGAACCACAGCAAGCCATGGTCATGCTGGCTGCCTCTGTTCAATTGAGAATGTGATGAAGAATGAAGGAGGCCCCAGTTGCCTTAACATTACAAACCAATTTTTCTTGAGCTTGTGCTTATGGTCCAATGAGGTTCTTAGGCAAGTGAAGTCACTATATCCAACGTTTGACTGCAATAATTTTTCAATGTTGCATCTACAATTGCATCTCTAGCATGCAGTTCTTTGTCTTTAAGTTGTCCTTTTCTCATTCTCACCAACGTAGAGAAAAGACCTGATAGACCATGATTTTCACTCTTATCCTTTTTGGTGAGCTCCCATTGGGTGACTTTTTCATATGATGTGTGCGGGCGGATCTGGTAATCTCTTGTGTTTCTATAGAATATGTTTGGGAAGGCTATTAACCGTAGGAACTCACCCTTAGTATTTTAGGGCATATACACATAGTAAGATGTCAAAGGGTGTGTGTGTGAGGGTTGTCTCTCTCGACATCCTCTTGCAGTTGCATTGTGCAATGGCTATGGTAATGCAATGACTACGATTATGGTAGTAATTCCTGTGTGTTCTTTGCAAGTGTGTGTGTTTAGATTAAAAACTCCCATCAATAATTGAGCCATACAATTAATTTCATCAATTGGATAAAAAGTTTTTTTTAAAGGGAAACATATGAGGAAAAAATGACACCTAAGTTGAAAAATGCAATAACCAAAGTTTGCAAAAAAAAATCACCAAAATCAAGAATTTTCAATAATATTGAGTTGGACAAACACGATATTGAAAAAAGATGTCGAATCCTCAGGCAATCCATGTTCCGAGGTCAGGGTCCACTTACCTGCCACCATCCAAACAAACTAGATGTTAGAACATCATAGTTACGATTGGGTAGACAGGTAATGCCTGTTTTTCCTAGCTTATTATCGCTTTACCTAGGAACATCGACAACCATATCGATTCTTAGATTATGAGTAGATTATATATATATATAATGTTTAAGTCACAAGTGGACTAAGGATCAAATGAGTGCATGGGTTGAGAAGGGATTAGTGAAGGTATGGGAGGATTAGTGTGCTTGATCTGTGGGTTGATTAAAAAGATACTGTAAAGGAGAGATGTCATGGGGGGTTACAGAAAAGAATAATTCATAGTTGCGGAAGTATACATGTGTGTGTGTGTGTGTGCGTGCGTGCGTGCATGTGTGCGTGTGTGTGTGTGTGTGTAAAGAAATAAGTGATTCTGTGAGATACATTTACTAATCAAAATTTGTGTGTGTATGTGGCCCACCCCTAACCCAGAGGGTAAGACCACATGGTGGGGAGTAAGCCCACCACATGGAACTTACTCCCCACCTACTGATAATAAGTGAATAAAGTAAATCTGTATCATAAGTGTCAAAATAAAAAAAAATGATGCCAATAGTAAATGTGTAAACCACTTCTGCAAAATAGATATAAAGGTTAGTAAAAACTAAGGCAGATAAAAAAATGACTAGGGATTTTCCATGCTAAAAAATTATCCAATAGATGTGAATTAATTGTATGGCACTAGCCTGACCAAAGGCTAGCTTGGAAATCAAAGTGTATGTCCAGATTAAAAAGTCCCATCAATAATTGAGCCATACAATTAATTCCATCAATTGGATTTATTTTTTTTTTTAAAGGGAAACATATGAGGAAAAAATGCTTAAGACACCTAAGTTGAAAAATGCAATAACCAAAGTTTACAAAAAAAAAACACCAAAATTAAGAATTTTCAATAATATTGAGTTTGACAAACATGATATTGAAAAAAGATGTAATCTTCAGGCAGTCCACCTTCCGAGGTCAGCGCCACTTACGTGCCACCATCCAAACAAACTAGATGTTTCTAAACATCATAGTTACGATTGGGTAGACAAGTAATGCCTATTTTCCCCAGCTTGTTATCGCTTTACCTAGGAACATAGACAACCATATGGATTCTTATATTATATGTATATATATAATTTTTAAGTCACAAGTGGACTAACGAGCAAATGAGTGCATGGGTTGAGAAGGTATTAGTGAAGATATGGGAGGATTAGTGTGCTTGGTGCGTAGGTTGATTAAAAAGATACTGTAAAGGAGAGATTTCATGGGGGGTCACAAAAAAGATTAATTCAAAGTTGCGGAAGTATACATGTGTGTGTGTGTGTGTGTGTGTGTGTGTGTGGCCCCCCAACCCAGAGGGTAAGACCACATGGTGGTGAGTAAGCCCACCACCTGGAACTTACTCCCCACCTATTGATAATAAGTGAATAAAAGTGGATCTGTATCACAAGTGTCAAAATAAAAAAATGATGCCAATAGTAAATGCGTAAACCACTTCTACAAAATAGATATAAAGGTTAGTAAAAACTAAGGTGGATTAAAAAATGACTAGGAATTTTCCATGCTAAAGAATTATCCAATGGATGTGAATTAATTGTATGGCACTAGCCCGACCAAAGGCTAGCTTGGAAATAAAAGTCTATGTTTAGATTAAAAAGTCCCATCAATAATTGAGCCATACAATTAATTCCATCAATTAGATAAAAAGTTTTTTTTAAAGGGAAACATATGAGGAAAAAATGTTAAAGACACCTAAGTTGAAAAATGCAATAACCCAAAAAAAAAAAAAAATCACCAAAATTAAGAATTTTCAATAATATTGAGTTTGACAAACACGATATTGAAAAAAGATGTCAAATCCTCAGGCAGTCCACGTTCCGAGGTCAAGGTCCACTTACCTACCACCATCCAAACAAACTAGATGTTAGAACATCAAAGTTATGTTTGGGTAGATAGGTAATGCCTGTTTTCCCCAGCTTGTTATCGCTTTACCTAGGAACATAGACAACCATATGGATTCTTAGATTATATATATATATATATATAATGTTTAAGTCACAAGTGGGCTTGTCTTTCTCTTTCATGTTGTAATTCTGTTTATATTTTTCTTTACCCTATTCGGTTATAGGGGGGATTGTTGTGATTATGAGCCTTGATACACCCTCATGGGGGGGCTTTGTGGTCCAAAGGTATGAGAGAGGTTGAAGTTGAATCCTATTGGTTGATAAGTCATGTTTATAAATGTGGTCATTGGCTGCGCTGATGAGAGAAAAAAAGAAAGTTTATTAAAGTCTTCAGAAGACCGATGGGTCTATGAGACTGTAAAAAACCTGATACAATGAGCTGTGGTAGTGGAGCTACTAAACGAGCATCCACACTAATGCAGAATGCAAAAAATGCAAAATGGTAGTACTAAGTCCTAAGTACAACATAGTCATATGCCGACTATATATATCAATCTCAGTGTCACCACAATGTAAATATCCTAAGTCAAAAGGAGCAAATGAGTTCATGGGTTGAGAAGGGATTCGTGAAGGTATGGGAGGATTAGTGTGCTTGGATTAAAAAGATAGTGTAAAGGAGAGATTTCATGGGGGGTTAGAGAAAAGAATAATTCATAGTTGCGGAAGTATACTTGATTGTGTGTGTGTGTGTGTGTGTGTGAAGAAATAAGTGTTTCTGTGAGATACATTTACTAATCAAAAATTGTGTGTGTGTGTGTGTGTGTGTGTGTGTGTGTGTGTGTGTAATTTCATGTTTATGGATTTCTCCATAAACACTTTGGTGACCACGATAGCGTTATGAGAATGAACAATGATGATTGCGACTATCCCCACTCCAATGGTGAAGCTTTGCGGCAAATGCGTTGATGCAAAGCATCCGTTTGGCCAATTGCTTGTATTGCCAGTATTGCGCAGAATATGGGCATATGTTAGAATATTGTGCCAATGTCTTAAAAGGCAAGCTTCGTTGCACTAAAAAGAAGCTTGAAGAGTACGCTAATGAGGGAATGTGGAGAAAAATAAGAGAAGTTTAGAGAAACTTTGAGGGAAGCATGCAGATGGCATAGAGAGCATGATCAGGGGAGGAAGTATCTCAGATCAAGAAGTTGAGGAGCAAGGCTAGAGCATTGGAGGACTAATATGAGGATTTTTCAGAAGATGGGGAATACAGTTGGCCTTGTCATGCAAATGGTACAGCCAAGGAAGAGAGAGAGAAAAAAGAGAAGGAAGAGAGAGAAGAAGATAAAAGAGGAGGAGGAATGGAAGAAAAAGAAAAAAGTAACCTTTGTTGAAGTGGTGAGTTTCATAGTTGATGGGATCTATGAGATGGACAAGGGACAGGGCATGGAAGAGGATGGTGGCAGTGGAAGCCAGGATGGCAGAGATAGCCAAGAGATATCATCATCAGTGATTTCCCTTTCCGTTGTAACTCCCCGAGATGATGTGAGCTCTCACAATGAGATAGTTCTTCCTACATCGATGGACTTGAAGAGTGTAGGAGATGATGTGATTTGAGAGTATTTTTCCTTTCTTGATTCATCAGTGCTGGTACATGATGACATTTCATGCAAACATATAGATGTGGAAGCTAGAAAAGAGGCAATGGACTTTGCCACCGGACACATACATGTAACTGTGGAAGCTGGAGAAGAAGCAATGGAGTTTGCTACCAGACACAAAGATATGTACAAGCCGAAGTTCGACAGTGAAATTGCATGGGTGGATTCTTATGTGCGATGAGTGGAAGCAGAGAAGTCAAAGTTCAAGGTGGATTCCTTGTATTTCCTCCTTGCAATATGTTGTGATCATAGTCAAAAGAAAACATATGAAGAGGATGTGGATTCATCTAATGCAACTTATGTGGAGGTGTATAGAGATGAAGTGTCCAAGAAAGAAAATGATGGCTCATTCAACGAGTTGGTCATAATGATGGGTAGCCTGATTACTACTATGCTCAATGAAGATGGTGAAGAGGAAAGCTGAAACTTTGAAGGCTTATGCTACACAGATGGTGAAGGGTCAATCATGGAGTTGGTTCATGCGGTGGATTATGGTGATGTCTCTTTCCTTATGTCTTTTCATAAAGAAACACATATAGATGTTCTACTTATTTCTTTGCCATACAATGAAGAAGTGTTGCATGATAGTGTTGATAAAGAAAAAGATAATGTTATAAAGAGGAGTGCCACACCCGAGGGGCTTGATGCTATCCATGCGGATGTTGCAATTGAAAAACACGAGGGGCTTGATGCTTGCTGTGTTTGCATGGTGGGTGGTTCCATTCATGGAGCCTACTTTCATATATGATGAGGAGTATGTCATGGATGATGTATGTGATACTTTCCATGCAGATGCATTGGTGAGTTATGATAGTGTGTATGCACTTGGAGACGTTCTTGATGTGGAGTCTTACATGCAACAAGAAAGAGAGCCAGTGTATGTGATCTCAAAGAACATCTATGCGGTGTTCGTAGCAGTCCATATTTGAGATGGACAGATTCCTCTATACCGATAGCCACTCTTACCAATGTGCTATGTTGTTAGTGTGTCCTATGGGATACACATTCATCTTGAAGGCCTTCCTCATGCTTGTCGATGCATAAGGAAGTTGGAGCTGCATAACTTTTATGTCTTTCTTTACAGGATGCAGCAATTGAGCAATCATGTGCTCACAAAGACCCATTCGCAATTATAGAGGATTCTATGGGTTTGATTCCCATTGAGTCATTCTATGCTCATGATGATGACATTCAGTGGTTTGACAGGTTGCTTGGTGATGATAGATCTTTTTTCAGTGACCCTACCATTGAAGAGGTGGATGCAGCTTGGTTTGATACCTTGCTGGATGATGCAAACCACTGGACACAAAAGGAGTCTCTCATTGAGCCCATATAAGATGGAGATGTAATGCTATACTTTGTAGCACTCACTTTTGTGTTTCTTGGTAGCTTTCTTTGGAGATGATGTACCAGTGATACAATTGAGCATACTAATGGTACATGTGCATGTAGCAGATGCAAGAGTTCGTGGTGAGGTCACTTCGTGTCAATGGAGTGATAACATTCTCCTTGATACATGGTTTTATCTTTTTATTTTGTATGACCATGTATGGTTCATTCTTTATTTGATGGGTTCTCTGCCCTGGCGTATGGACAAAAATAAATTGATGTAATTTTCATATGAGAACCTACATTTCCTTTATGCAATGTAATAAGTCTTTTTGATAGTTCTTGTAGACAAACTATGTTTCGAGGTGGACTGAACCTTGGTACTACACCAAGCTCTTCTTTCTATTCTTCAGCATAGTCTCCACTTGGTGCGGGCACTAAGTTTGAGAGTCTATTTGCACTATTAGAAAATTTGACTTTAGGAACTAGCCTTGTGTGGATTCAACTCTCACTTTCAGATTGACTCCCACCAGGTGTGCCAAGTGTTAACCATAGGAACTCGGACTCACCCTTAGTATTTTAGGGCATATTCACATAGTTACCCATCATGACATACTTAAATATGTCACAACAATTTAGGTGAGGTCACTTCGTGTCAATGGAGTGATAACATTCTCCTTGATACATGGTTTTATCTTTTTATTTTGTATGACCATGTATGGTTCATTCTTTATTTGATGGGTTCTCTGCCCTGGCGTATGGACAAAAATAAATTGATGTATTTTATGGACATACTCATCATGACATATTTAAAAAACTTAGTGTGTCTATTACATAAGGTACATAATATAGAAGTAACAATAGATTAATAGAATACTTACATTTACAATGAGCCATGAAAGCCTACAATCGAGTTGACAAACCAACAATAGTTGTCTTCAAGGTCCCAAACCACCAGACTGCAATGTTCCCTACACGAATAATTAAGAACCATTATTATTTAACACAATGTTGCTAGTATAAGATGAAAATAAAGGTTGCCATGATACTTACATCTCGTGATATGCCATAAATAGGACTCCCATGCCATGTAAATGTAAAGGTTGTAACCATTTACAAACATTGGCTATCGTCTTTCTGCTATCGCTAAGTATAGGAGAAAGGAGGGAATCCAACATATACACAAGGTTTTGTATGGCTCTACAAAATCGTGAGATAACTATATTGCACCAACAAATGAATGAAAATTAGCTTATTAGATTTAATCAAAATATTGAATTATCAAGTAGAGAAAAAGTTTGTATCAAACCTGAGAATGGCCATCATAACGTTGTTATTGACCTCATTTGAAGCTCTAGAGAGGATTGAAATCTCCTCTCCACCAAATTCAAGATACTGAGGTCTATGTTGAATCATAACCCTAACATTAAAAGAGCTTCCCAATTCTTCCAATGAAGCCATGTTTGTAGAGTTGAGGTCTTCTATCCCCTTTGACTCTTTGGCGGCATTCATTTTGCACTCCTTTGAGCCATTATCTATTTGACTTGTGGGAGGGTCCATAATGTTGCCCTTAATGATTGCTCGAATGGTACATGTTATAAATGCATAGAGATGCAAGTCCGTATATGTTGACAGTGTGGTGTCATTTTGTATCTCAAAAATTTGACCAAGTACCAAAAAGCAATTGTAGCCCACCCTCCATCCACAATTATAGATGTGGCTATCCTCTTGATGTGATACCTGACATGTTATATACTCGATTTGTTGTGCCAAGTCACGTTGCCGCATTATTGTGTCGATAGCACCTACCAACTTTCGAGCTGATCTGCACATCAAAACATATAACAACAGTGAATATGTGCATTGCATATCAATCTACATGTCAAGAAGTGACAACAAGTTATTAAAAAATACTTACTCTAACACAGTGCCATGGACGGATGTCATTGAGTTGGCAAAGAAGCACTTCTCAGCAAAGATGTCCATGACCACCAAACTCCAATGTGAGCTGCATTATCAATAAAGAATAATTATTATGTTTGAGACAATTCTAGCAACGCAATAGAAAAAACAAGTAGGGTTTGATGTTTACTTCTCATAATATGCTGTAAAGATAACTCATGCCTCATTCATAGGAACATGCTTCAACCACTTGCAAACATCCTTTATGGTTTCTTTTTTGTTGCTAAGCACTTCAGAAATAAGAGGATCGAACATTTATGAAACTCTTTGTATATTTTGAGAAAAATCTTCTATAACATTACTATATATATAAAAAAGTATTGGCTTCTTGGGTTTAATCAAAATAAGCAAAGTATAAAGCCAAGGAAAAGGCTGCATCAAACCTGAGGATGGTTGTAATGACTTTGACATTAACCTCTTTCTTAGGATTCAAAAGGATTAAAATCTCTTGTTCACCAAATTTTAAAAAATGAGGTGGTTGTCGAATTAACAACATAGCGGTGAATGAACTTCCAATCTGTTGCAATAGAGTCATATTTTCATGACTCATCTTATTGAAAGAGTAGTCTACATCGTATTCTTCTTCACTTGCTATGTCTTCTACATCCTCCTCCTGCTATAAAAATATAAAAAAGTTATGAGATGTACACATCCCAAATAAAGGCTTAAACAAGCATAGAAATATAAAGATAAGATTTCATACATGCTGCAATGTAGTCATATTTTTAGGTTGTTCCCCAACATTAATAATGGTTTTTTCATTAGACTGCATAGAAGTATACAGATAAGGTTTCATACATGCTTTCATTAGTGTGAGTCTCTCCTCCTCTCGGAGCAAAAATTTAAAGAGTAAGGTTTCATACATGCTTTCATTAGAGTGAGTCTCTCCTCCTCTTGGAGGAAAAATTTAAAAAGTTATGAGATTTACACATCCCAAATAAAAATAAAGGTTTAAATAATCATAGAAGTATAAAGATAGCATGCTTTCATTAGACTCGGTCTCTTCTCCTCT
Organism: Dipteris shenzhenensis; assembly: GCF_047967505.1. Lineage (NCBI taxonomy): Eukaryota > Viridiplantae > Streptophyta > Polypodiopsida > Gleicheniales > Dipteridaceae > Dipteris > Dipteris shenzhenensis. The sequence goes on along the minus strand of NC_141611.1, from coordinate 47,639,790 downwards.
TGCAGGAAAATATAAAAAAGTTATGAGATTTACACATCCCAATTAAAGGCTTGAACAAGCATACAAGTATAAAGATAAGGTTTTATACATGCTGCAATGTAATCATATTTTCAAGTTGTTTCCCAATGGTAGCAATTAGACGCTGAATACTCTCAGCCCATCGAAACACTAGTAGATCGGCTTCTGTATATGATTCCATTTTGACTGGTAACTCCAAATCAAAAATCTCTCTAAGAAACAACATGCAGTTGTAGGCAACTCTCCACCCACAGCTGTGCCCATCTTTTTGCTCCACTGGTAGACATCGTTTGAATTCTACTTGGTCTTGTTGCTCCCTGGTTATTCTAACAGCAGATACTAGCCGATATGCAGCACTATCGATCATGACATATGAAATATATTAATATGTCATGATCATAAGATACAAAATAAGAAAGTAACAAAAATATTAAGAGAATAATTACCTTGGGGAGTTGGCATGATAGCCTTCCATTGAATTCACAAACCACAAACAGTTGACTTCAAGGTCCCAAGTGATCAGACTCCAATGTGAGCTACACGACCAGATTAAAATGATTATTGTTTTACACAAACTTGCCAAAGAAATAGTAAAAATAAGGTTGGAGTTGATACTTACTCCTCATGATAAGGCATAAAGATGACTCGCACCCCATCTAAATTCAAAGGGCTTAACTAAGTAAAAACATCTTCTATAGTCTTTTGAGGAGAGCTAAGAATAGAAGAAAGGAGAGCATCGAGCATGTAGACACGATTCTGCACTGCACTAGGAAGCTGAGAAATAACTACACTGCACCAAGAAATAAACAAACGTCAGCTCATAGAATTGATTTGCATTCTGCACTAGGAAACTGAGATATAACTACATATTGTAGACAAATAAACAAATGTTAGCTCATTGAAGTAGCAACAAATAAACAAACGTTACCTGAGAATGGCCAGGATAACATTGTCATTAACCTCTTTTAAAGGATTCGAGAGGATTGAAACCTCCTCTCTACCAAAGCTGAAAGACTGAGGTTCTCGTTTCAAAACGATCCTAACTTCAAATGAGCTTTCCATTTTATCCAATGTAGCTAAATTTGCAGAATGGGTCTCTATCATAGCTTGTATTCTATGTTTGCGGTCATTCTGCTTTTCCATGGTGTCTTTAAAGCTCTTGTGCTCATGGGATTCTTCAACCAAATTTAGAGGTGGTTGCATTGCTGAAGTAGAAGGGAGTGCCTCCATATTGACTTCATCCATTTCTTCTCCCTCTATTGCCTGTAAACAAATATGAGAGATTAGATTCATTATCTTTAAATTTAAATCTTATTTAAAAAATGGTATTTAGTTGAGAAATAGAGAGTTCATACCGCTAAGTATTGTCGTAGTGGCCTTTTTACATAACCCTGCGAGCCATAATTATCAAAGAAGGCATCATCATCTTTCTCTTCATCCACCAACCTCTCTCTGAATAGGTCATGTAAGTCCATCTTTTCATCATCATCAACTGGGACATTATGATCTTCAAGGTCATCATCCATGTCATCAGTCTCCTTGTGCTCTACCTCTTTTTCATAGCTTGTCGTTAGATATGCTTGAAGCTGAAAATAGGCCATGAAATGCTTGTTTTAATAATATTTGTGGAGTTCCCTTTTCTGAGGAGATCCTCAAATAAATATCCCATCTTGCACAAGGTGACCTCCCAACCTGCCGGTAGCAAATTCTCCACCATGGTAAGCAAGAGACTCCCACTTTTTGCCGGACTTCCATAGTTGTTTTTTTGATAATGTATGGACTTGGGAATATCTTGCTCTTCTAGCATCAATCTCAAATTATTTGAATTCCCTCTTATGCTCTTTTGTAAGGAGTGATCAGGGTTGGGACTCCGCATACACAAGAAGAATGATTCAAGAGATTGAATCGCTATGCCACATTCTCTCTTACCTCTCTTTGCTGCATAAACACCACTATAGATCTTCAAATCTGATGAATATGCTCACTCTAGAGTAACCTGCATGGCTTCTTTGTCTTGTTTATCAACAAAAATGACAATGTTGCGAATTGCCACTTTGCTAATGGTGGTATATACTATTCTATCCATGAAGTTATGGATATCATCGCTAGAAACTTCATTGATGAAGAATAGTTGTGGCTTGTCCGATGCTGACTCATTCTTGATGAAGTCATCTTCTAAAACTCCCCTGAAGTTCACAAGCTTTCCAGACTCTGACGTAACCTCTACATTGAATTGAAAGCTTTGGTGCATATTTGTCGGCATCCTCGGGGGGGTCACTATGTATAAACCCTCTATACCACGTGCGTTCAAGGCATATTTCTAAAATCCCTTATCTATGTAAATTTTTCATTAATAAAATGTACCCCTTTTCTATACAAATCTGTAAATTTTTTCCAAAACTATTTTAAATAGTCCCTTATGTATATTTATTTATGTAAATTTTAGAAATAAAAAATATCCTTTTGTTGAACTCACGTGATAGGGTTACATATGATGAGTGACCCCCCCGAGTCGGCATCCTTATCTCGCTGATTAATCTTTCCACATATGCAACCACCTGTTGTGGGATTTCTTTTCTCATGTAAGAGGTTACTATTTTTGACCCATCTTCATCCTTTTTAATCCACCTGTTTGCCCATAGCTTGACCTTGGGTGTTGACAAAGAAGCTATATGCTTGACCACATTATAGTCAATGTTACAATGACTAAGTGGGATTTGTTTCTCTGACAGCAAATACTTAATGGCATTATGCACTGCATCACGCCTCACCTGTACATTGATGCATTCTTCCAAGCAGTGGTCTTTGTCTTTCTTTCCAAAAAACCATTCTCTCTTGAAAAGTTTTTGTGCTGCCATGGATGCATACTTGTCAGGTAAGTACTTTATAGGCCTCCACATCCTTGCCGTCAACTCCTTCTTATCCATTACCTTTGACTTTTCGGAGACAAACAAAGGAGCTTCATAGGTCAACTCTCCATGCTCACATGCAATGAACGCTTCAAGCATCTCATTGAACACTTCAACAGGACGAAATATGATGGAAGCGTAGTCGGCATATCTGTCTCTCACCACCTTGAGGCTTGTCATATTTTCTTCTCGCTCTTGAGCTCCCCTAGGCACAACTGCACTCAAAGAAGTATAGAAGTTTGTGAGTGTGTCGGCGTCTACTTTTGTGACCTTTCTCTTCAAATTAGGATTTGGAGAACCAAATGTTGTCTGGATACAACCCTTTCCTTCTGTAAGACCTCTAAATGTTGAGGATATCTTATGCTTTCCATGGACATAATGATTAAGTCTTTCGGACTCAATCAAATACTTGATGTCATGCTTGAATATACAGATGGTTGCAGGATAAAAATGGAATGAAGTTATCTTTGCAAATTGTTCTGAAGTGAGTCTTTTGACCTCCTTTGCTTCTTTGGCGATCTAATTACAAGCATAAGCCCAATGTTGACCATCAATGGGTTGGAATCTACAATGAAGGAGGAATTCCTTCTTTGCTTCCATTAACATATTCTCACCTTGTGCCTCTTGGCCTTGTTCATGTGGAATATTTTTAAGAGTGTCTTTAAAGAATCGAGTGAAGGTTTCCTCGAAATGTGTAGGCCCTGTAAATCTAATCTGATCCAAAAAGCTATTTTTGATTGGACAAAACATTATTGGATGCAGGACCACGTTGCTTACCACAAGTTTCTTTCCATCTCTCAAAGCCTCGTATATTTGCAGTGCATAGGATATATCAAGGTTTCGGCTATTAGTAAAGACAGCTGCAGCTTCCACATCTTTGGCATTCATAAACCACGTCCTTTGACCCCAGATATATCCCACATCATCATTTGTTACTGCTTCATTAAGACACAGATAGAGATTTTTGATTGATGTGAGTTCATCTTGATCATCTTCAGCTTTGGGTTCTGAGTCTTCTCCATCTTTCTCTTCTTTTAACTGTTTTTCATCCACATGATCTTTCTCTATAGTGGGACGATGCCTTTTTCTACTGCTTGGAACCGTGGCTCTTGTAGTACTAGCCTTTTGCATTTCACGTCGTGGTTTGCTAGCAAGAGCTTCTAGCATAACTGCAGTGGATCGACCTTCATCTTCTTCAATTTTTTTAAATTCCCATGCACTCAAGGCTTGTGTTTCATCATCCTTAGTGACATCCACCATTTCTTGCTCTAGAAGTTTGCGCTCATGTTCTACATGTTTGTGATAGTGTGCATGTTCTTCTTGCCCCTGCATCGAAGTCTGTGCTTGATCTCCTTCATGTGAAGATCCTTGAATTTGAGGAGCATATTGTGCATCCTGAAAGTACTCAAACATAATCTTTGCATGCATCCTTTTGCCACCATACTAGGAAATTGCTCCCAAGTATATGCAAGAGCCTCCAATGCACTTTGCAGCTCTGGAAACTTTGATGGTTGAGGAGGAGGCATCACAAAGTTCTTTGAGTCTCTCCTTGACACAACAAAATGAAGACTGCCAACTTCAGGATCTGAACTCTTTGTGAAAATATCCATAAAAGTCTCTTTTGGCTCTATCATTATGCATACTAGAAGGCTTGAAGTCATATATTTTTTGAAGAATGTAGCATCCCATGGATCGTCAACATCATTGAACTCCCTTTTTGACATAAGTAGAAAGAGTCTCTTTTCCTTTTGATGAAGAAACCAAGCTCTTCTGCCCATGTGATATCAAGTCCACCTACCAAAGCCGTTGGGGCTATATTCCTTTCCTTTCAAATTCAAAGTGACATCAGAGACCCATGCTCTAATCTCAGAGTCATTTCTAAGGCTAGCCCCCACATTAGCTGATTGCTCCATAATCCTACAAGAAAAGATAATGAAGAATTTAGATACATACAAGTAAAGTACAATATACAATGCTTGATACAATAAATGTGGGAGATAGCCCAAAAGGCTTTACAAGGCTTCATATGGCAATAAATGTGACCAATAGCAGAGAGGGCTTTACAAAGTATTTTATAGCAATAAATGTGGGAAATAGCCTAGAAAGCTTTACAAGGCTTAAATATTTGTGCAAATGTAAGAAAATTAGCCAATAAAGCTTTACAATGAAATAAAATGCCCTCTAGTGATAAAGCGTCAATCTTCGTGATGACATGTAATCTGTCCATCCATTGATTTGCCCTCTAGTGATAAAGCTTCAATCTTCGTGATGACATGTAATCTGTCCATCCATTGATATCTGTGCATTGATATCCAACTGATGCAATCTACCCACTAAAAACTGTTCCACTGATATCCACTTATGCAGTCCACTGATACTCGTTGAATAGTGAATGGTCGGGATGGTCCGGTTTTTTATGACAATAAATGAGCTTAAATATTTGTACAAATGTAATAAAAATAACCAATAAAGATTTACAATGAAATAAAATGACTACTATAATCATCAAGCTCCAATATGCCCCATGACATGTAATCTATCCACTGATATATGTAATCTGTCCACTGATATCTGCTATCTGCTCATGCAATCTGCCCACTAATAAACTTCTTGGTAAATGGTAAAAGGTCTTATTTAATAGCATGTTATGAGTGTGAAACTGCATGTGAATGAAGGGATTGACAATGATTAGGAACTAGTTAGAAAAATTTGAGCATGGCTTCGATTGGCAACTTGGAGAATCGTCTCTCCTCTAAGGCAATCTAATCTATGCTAAACCAATCGTCGAAGCGAAGAAAAGCAATAAATAATTTATTTTTCTGTGTTCATTTTAATGTGCTGGGGTTTAAGAGGCTTAAATATGCAAAAGAAGGGGTTTTGATGTAGAGGCTAAACCTGCATGTGAGAGAAATGAAGAGCAAGTATCTAAAGAAAAGTTAACATTTTTCAATTTAAAAGATGAATATATATAAAAATATTATCTCACATTCAAAACAAACCATAAATTCACTCTTTTATAATTTTTTTAAAGTATAATATAAAACATGTAAATATATAAAACTTTCTCTCTTTCCTTTGAACTTTCTCTCTCTCTCTCTCTCTCGACTCCTAATTCTCTCTGTAGCCATAGTCAAGACACCTGATTCTCTCTCTTAATCTCTCTCTCTCTCTGACAACTCTTATGTCTTTTCCTCTCTCTCCTCATCCCACTCATTCTCTCTCTTAGTTTATCTCAAATCTCTCCTCGGGGGGGTCACTCATCATATGTAACCCTATCACGTGAGTTCAACAAAAGGATATTTTTTATTTCTAAAATTTACAGAAATAAATATACATAAGGGACTATTTAAAATAGTTTCTGAAAAAAATTACAGATTTGTATAGAAAAGGGGTACATTTTATTAATGAAAAAATTACAGATAAGGGATTTTAATAAATAGGCCTTGAACGCACATGATATAGAGGGTTTTTACATAGTGACCCCCCCTGAGAGTCTCTCTTTCTCTCCCTCCCATGGCCGCTAGGATTTATCATTCTCTCTCTTCATCTCTCTCTCTCTCCCTAGGATTTGTAATTATTTCTCTCTCTCTCTCTCCACCTCTCTCTCTAGAGATTTATTATTCTCTCTCTTGATCTCTCTCTAGGATTTGTAATTCTCTCTCTCTCTCTCTCCTCTTCTCTCTCTACCTAGGATTTAGCATTCTCTCTCTCTCTCTCTCTCTCTCTCTTACCCTCTCTACCTCCCTCCCTCTATCCTCTTGGCCGCTAGAATTTGTCATTCCTTCCCTCTCTATGTCTCTCTCTCTCTTTGAATTCTATCTCTTAATCTCTCCCTCCCTTCCTCCCTCCCTCCCTCCCTCTCTCCCTTTCTCTCTCTCCTCTGTCCCTCTTCTCACTCTTAATCTCTCTTTCTCTCCCTCCCCTCTTTTCTCTCATTTCTCATTCTCTCTCTCTCTCTCCCTCCCTCCCTCCCTTGGTAGCCACGGCCGCTAGAACTCTGATTCTCTCTCTCTCTCTCTCTACCTCCCTCTCTTGGTGGCCACGGTCGCTAGAAGTTTCATTCTCTCTCTCCCTCTCTCTCTCCCTAAGTCTCCCTCCTCTCTTCTCTCTCATTTCTCTCTCTCTCTCTCTCTCTCTCTCTCTCTCTCTCTCTCTCTCTCTCTCTCTCTCTCCCTCCCTACTCTCTCCCTCCCTCTGGCAGCCATGGCTGCCAGAAGTTTCATTCTCTCTCTCACCCTCTCTCTCTCTCCCTCTCTCTCCCTCTCTCTCTTTCTCTCTCCCTAAGTCTCCCTCCTCTCTTCTCTCTCTCTCTCTCTCCCTCTCCCTCCCTACTCTCTCCCTCCCTCTAGCAGCCACGGCCGCCAGGAGACCCTCTTCTCTCTCTTAATCTCACTTTCCCTCTCTCCTCTCTCTCTTTCTTTCCCTCCCTACTCTTCTCTCTCATTTAAGGAGCCCCTCTTCTCTCTCCGAATCTCTTGTCTCTCTCCCTCTCTCTCTTTCTCTCCCTCCCTACTCTTCTCTCTCATTTCTCATTCTCTCTCTCCCTTTGGCGGCCACGGCCGCCAAGAGCCCCTCTTCTCTCTCTTAATTTCTCTCTTTCCCTCTCTCCTCTCCGCCAGAAATTTCATTCTCTTAAACTTCTCTCTCTCTCCCTCTCTCTCCCTCTCTCTCTTTCTCTCTCTCTCCCTCTCTCTCCCTCTCTCTCTTTCTCTCTCTCTCTCTCCCTTTCTCTCTCCTTCAGTCTCCCTCCTCTCTTCTCTCTCATTTTTCTCTCTCTCTCTCTCTCCCTCTCCCTCCCTACTCTCTCCCTCCCTCTAGCAGCCACAGCCGCCAGGAGACCCTCCTCTCTCTTAATCTCTCTCTCCCTCTCTCCTCTCTCTCTTTCTTGCCCTCCCTACTGTTCTCTCTCATTTAAGGAGCCCCTCTTCTCTCTCTAAATCTCTCTCTCTCTCTCTCCCCCTCTCTCCTCTCTCTCTTTCTCTCCCTCCCTACTCTTCTCTCTCATTTCTCATTCTCTCTCTCATTTCTGATTCTCTCTCTCCCTTTGGCGGCCATGGCCGCCAAGAGCCCCTCTTCTCTCTCTTAATTTCTCTCTTTCCCTCTCTCCTCTCTCTTTCTCTCCCTCCCTATTCTCTCTCATTTCTCAAATTTACAAACTCAAATTTCAATAAGAAACTAATTGAAATAGAACTCAAAAACTCAAATAAGAAACTAATTTAAAAAGAATTATAATGCCTACTAAAAAAACCCCCTCCTCTAGCTGCCACGGCAGCCAAGAGTTTTCATTCTCTCTCTTTTACTCTTTGAGTTTTCATTCTCTCTCTCTCTCTGTCTGCCCCTCTTCTCTCTCTTAACCTCTCTCCCTCTCTTCCTTCTCTCTCTCTCTCTCTCTCTCTCTCTCTCACACTCTCTTTCTCTCTCTCTCTCTCTCTCTCTCTCTCTCTCTCTCTCTCTCTCTCTCTCTCTCTCCTACTTTCTCTCCCTCCTTTCTTTTCTCTCTTAATCTCCTACTCTCTCTCTCACACTCTCTCTCTTGTCTCCTCTCTCTCTCTAGCTCTCTCTTTCTTCTATCTCTCTTTTCAAATTTAGAACACAAATTTCAATAAGAAATTAATTGAAATAGAACTCAAAAACTTTAACAATAAACTAATTGAAAAAGAATTGTAAGTAAAGAAAAAGAAACTAATTGAAAAAGAATTGTAAGTAAAGAAAAAGAATTACAAGACGAATTGTAGAATTGCGATTAAAGAAAAAGAATCGCAAGTATCTGGAAAAAGTGAAAAAAGTAAGGCTCCGCTTATCCTTTCTCTTCCGCTCTTGGTTGCTTCAATGAAATGAGGAGAGAATGAGAATGAATGAATGGAAAGAAGAGTATATATAAGAAAAACTAGCCCACTCCTCCCACTCACGAATAAATTTGAATTTTTAAAAAAGAGAGGGAAATTTGAATTCATTCTTCTAGATAAATTTGAATTCAAATTTCTGTTCAACATTCTTCTTGATACTTTCTTCTCGTACGTCCCTTTTGAATTCAAATTTGTGTTCAACATTCTTCTTGATACTTTCTTCTCGTGCGTCCCTCTTCATTCTTCTCGTAAGTCAAATCTTATTTGTCGCTCTTGCTCGTGATCGTTCTACTCTTAGTTGTAAGAATTCGACCTCTCTCCCTCTACTCCTCTCCTCTTCTCTATGTAGTGGGCTCTCTCTCTCTCTAATGGAGCTCCCTCTCTATGCGATGGAGCTCCCTCTCTAGTCACATATCTCTCTCTCTCTAGTCGCATACCTTCCCAACCTTCTCTATGCGATGGAGCTCTCTCTCTAGTCGCATATCTCTCTCTCTCTCTCTAGTCACATATCTCTCTCTCTCTAGTCTTCTCATCTCTCCTCTCTCTCTAGTCGCTTAACTTCCCCTCTCCCTAAAGTCTTCTCATCTCTCTTCTCTCTCTACTAGTGTTTCCCTCTCCATCACGTCTTCTCACCCCTCTCGCTCCCTCACTCCTCTCCCTCCCTTACTCCTCTAACTCTCCTCTCATCCCTGGGGGCCGTGGCCCCTAGGAGTCCTCTCTCTCTCTCTTCCTTCTCTCTCTCTCCTCCCCTCCCCCCCCCCTCTCTCTCTCTCTCTCCCTCCCCTCACTCCTCTCTCTCTCTCCCCTCCCTTTTCCTCACTCCTCTCACCCTGGGGCCGCGGCCGCTAGGACCCCCCCCCCCTCTCTCTCTCTCTCTCCCTCCCCTCCCTCTCCTCACTCCTCTCACCCTCCTCTCTCTCTCTCTCTCGCTCTCTCTCTCCCTCCCCTCCCTCTCTCTCTCTCCCTCCCCTCCCTCCCCTCCCTCTCACCCTAGGTGCCATGGCCACCAGGACCCCCCCCCCCTCTCTCTCTCTCTCTCTCTCTCTCTCTCTCTCTCTCTCTCTCTCTCTCTCTCCCCTCCCTCTCACCCGGGGGCCGCGGCCGCCAGGACCCCCCCCTCTCTCTCGCTCCCTCCCCTCCCTCCTCTCTCTCTCTCTCCCTCCCCTCCCTCCCCTCCCTCTCACCCTGGGGGCCACGACTGCCAGGACCCCCCCTCTCTCTCTCTCTCTCGCTCTCTCTCTCCCTCCCCTCCCTCCTCTCTCTCTCTCCATCCCCTCCCTCCCCTCGCTCTCTCCCTCCCCTCCCTCCCCTCCCTCTCTCCCCTCCCTCCCCTCCCTCTCACCCTAGGGGTCGCGGTCGCCAAGACCCCCCCCCTCTCTCTCTCTCTCTCTCTCTCTCTCTCTCTCTCTCGCTCCCTCCCCTCCCTCCTCTCTCTCTCTCTCCCTCCCCTCCTTCCCCTCCCTCTCACCCTGGGGGCTGCGGCCGCACATATACACATACCGAGAATTTGCTAATATTATCGCATCTACATTTCTCCGATGGGCACAAAACTTTGTACACGCCTCAACCTAGGTCGTATTGACTTGCATACAAAGTGGTGCACCCATCCCATAAGTACTTGTTCGGATAACACACCTGCAAACGTATTTTATGATGATTGTGCATAACACTAGGAACAAAATGGTGTATAATGTGTGATTGACTATGCAAAGCATATCCAATGGACACAAGACTTTGCACGTTCCTCAACCTAGGCAGTATTGACTTATGTGCAAAGTGGCATCCCCATCCGATAAGTACTTGTTTGAAAAATACACCTAGGATTGTGTTTTTTGACGGTTCTACATGACACCAAGGCAAAAACGGTATTTAATACTCAATCTACCATGCAAAGCATATCTGATGGGCACAATACTTTGCACGTGCCTCAAAAGCGGTGGTATGGTGTTCCATGCAAAGTGGAACTCCCATTCAATAAGTACTTGGTATGATAATACACCTAAGAGCGTGTTCTTTAACGGATGTGCATAACACTAGGGGAAAAACGGTGTATAATGTGTGATCCCCCATGCAAAGCATAACCGATAGACACAATACTATGCACGCACATCAACCTAGTTGAAATTTACTTTCTTTCAAAGTGGCTCCCCCATCCGACAAGTACTTTTTTGAATATCACACCTAGGACCATGTTTTTAATTGGTTGTCCACAACACTAAGGCAAAAATGCTGTTTTATGCTTGATCAACAATGCAACGCATATCCGATCATCACAATACTTTGCACACATCTCAACCTAGGTATTATTGACCTGCATGCAAAGTGGTGTGCCCATCCCATAAGTACTTAGTCGAATAACACATCTAGGACTGCGTTTTTTGACGGTTGTGCATGACACTAAGGTCAAAACGGTGTTTAATGCTTGATCGACAATGCAAAGCATATCCGATGGGCACAATACTTTGCATGAGCCTCAACAATTGTGGTATTGCATTGCATGCAAATTGGTACACCCATCTGATAAGCAGTTGGTCAGATAACACACCTAAAAGCGTGTTTTTTTATGGTTGCGCATGACATTGAGGCACAAACGGAGTTTAATACGTGATATACCATGCAAAGTACATCCCTATGGGCACAATACTTTGCACCCACCTCAACCTAGGTATTATTGAGTTGCATGAAAAGTGGCGTGTCGGTTAGATAAGTACTTGATCTGATAACACACCTAGGACCGTGTTTTTTTACAAATGTGCTTGACACTAAGGCAAAAACGGTATTTAATGCTCAATCAACCATGCAATGCATATCCGATCGGAAAAATACTTTACTTGCACCTCAACCTAGGTGGTATTAACTTGTTTGAAAAAAGGCACACCCATCAGATAAGTACTTGGTTGGATAACACACCTAAGGGCGTGTTTTTTTACGGATGTGCATATCACTAGGGGGAAAATGGTGTATAATGCATGATCGACCATGCAAAGCATATCCAATGGTCACAATACTTTTCATGCACCTTAACCTAGTTTAACTTGACTTGGGTGCAAAGTGGAGCCCCTATCCGATAAGTACTTGTTTGAATAACACACCTAGGACCGTGTTTTTTTATGGTTGTGCATTACACTAAGGCAAAAACAGTGTTTTATGCTTGATCGACAATGCAAAGCATATCCGATGGGCATAATACTTTGCACACACCTTAAACTAGATGAAATTGACTTACATGCAAAGTGGAGCGCCTATCCCATAAGTACTTGATCGAATAACATACCTAGCAGCGTGTTTTTTTAAGGATGTGCATGACACTAGAGCAAAAATGGCATTTAATGCTCGATCGACCATGCAAAGGATATCCGATGGGCACAATACTTTTACTACACCTCAACCTAGGTGGTATTGAAATGTTCTCAAAGAGGCATACCCATCCGAATAAGTACTTGGTCAGATAACATACCTAAGGGTGTGTTTTTTTCGGATGTGCATATCACCACGGCAAAAACGGTGGATAATGCGTGATCGACCATGCAAAGCATATCTGATGGTCACAATACTTTGCACGAACCTAAACCTAGTTAAAACAGACTTGCATGCAAAGTGGAGAGCCCATCCCATAAGTACTTGATCGAATAACATACCTAGTAGCGTGTTTTTTTATGGATGTGCATGACACTAAGGCAAAAACGGTGTTTTATGCTTGATCGACAATGCAAAGCATATCCGATGGGCATAATACTTTTCACACACCTTAAACTAGTTGAAATTGACTTACATGCAAAGTGGAACGCCCATCCCATAAGTACTTGATCGGATAAGATACCTAGCAGCGTGTTTTTTTACGGATGTGCATGACACGAGCAAAAATAGTATTTAATGCTCGATCGACCATGCAAAGGATATTCGATTGGCACAATAATTTTCCTACGCCTCAACCTAGGTGGTATTGAAATGTTCTCAAAGAGGCACACCCATCCGATAAGTACTTGGTCAGATAACGTACCTAAGGGCTTGTTTTTTTGCGGATGTGCATATCACTACCAGAAAAACATTGTATAATGTGTGATCGACCATGCAAAGAATATCCGATGGTGACAATACTTTGCATGCACCTCAACCTAGTTGAAAGAGACTTGCGTGCAAAGTGGAGCGCCCATCCGATAAGTACTTGTTTGAATAACACACCTAGGACCGTGTTTTTTTATGGTTGTGCATGACACTAAGGCAAAAGCGGTGTTTTATGCTTGATCGACAATGCAAAGCATATCCGATGGGCACAATACTTTGGATAAACCTTCAACTAGGTGGAATTGACTTACATGCAAAGTGGCATTCCCATCGCATAAGTATTTGATCGGATAACACACCTAGCAGCGTCGTGTTATTTTACGGATGTGCATGATACTAAGGCAAAAATAGCATTTAATACTCGAGATCGACCATGCAAAGCATATCCAATGAACACAATACTTTTCTTATGCCTTAACCTAGCTGGTATTAAATTTTTCTCAAAGAGGCACACCCATCCGATAAGTACTTGGTCAGATAACATAGCTAAGGGCGTGTTTTTTTGCGGATGTGCATATCACTACCGGAAAAACATTGTATAATGCGTGATCGACCATGCAGAGCATATCCGATGGTTAAAATACTTTGCACGGACCTCAATCTAGTTGAAACAGACTTGCGTGCAAAGTGTAGCCCCCATCCGATAAGTACTTGTTTGAATAACACACCTAGGACCGTGTTTTTTTATGGTTGTGCATGACACTAAGGCAAAAACAGTGTTTTATGCTTGATCGACAATGCAAAGCATATTCGATGGGCACAATACTTTGCACACACCTTCAACTAGGTGGAATTGACTTACATGCAAAGTGGCATTCCCATCGCATAAGTACTTGATCAGATAACACACCTAGCAACGTGTTTTTTTACGGATGTGCATGACACTAAGGCAAAAATGTTATTTAATGCTCGATCGACCATGCAAAGCATATCCGATGGGCACAATACTTTTCCTACGCCTTAACCTAGGTGGTATTGAAATGTTCTCAAAGAGTCACACCCATCCGATAAGTACTTGGTTAGATAACAGACCTAAGGGCGTGTTTTTTTGCGGATGTGCATATCACTACAGGAAAAACGTTGTATAATGCGTGATCGACCATGCAAAGCATATCTGATGGTGACAATACTTTTCATGCACCTCAACCTAGTTGAAAAGGACTTGTGTGCAAAGTGGAGCCCCCATCCGATAAGTACTTGTTTGAATAACACACCTAGGACCGTGTTTTTTTATGGTTCTGCATGACACTAAGGCAAAAACGGTGTTTTATGCTTGATCGACAATGCAAAGCATATCCGATGGGCACAATACTTTGCACACACCTTCAACTAGGTGGAATTGACTTACATGCAAAGTGGCATTCTCATCGCATAAGTACTTGATCGGATAACACACCTAGCAGCGTGTTTTTTTACAGATGTGCATGACACTTTACCCTGAGAGAAGCCATGTATTTTTTGGGTTCAACCCTAGAGCTCCATAGTCTAGACACAATCTCAAGGAGGGTTAACACATCTCTGATGATGGTCTGCCAGTGCCTTGTTTGGAACTTGATGTTCCTAGATAAGAGATCCTAAGAACTAGATGATCCTGTAATCGGAGCGGATTATTGTGCACAAGTTTATCCAGGATATTCGATAGTGGATCTTGTTTTAAGAGATTTCGGATTGTATGCTTTCGTAGTCTTTGGATCGCATAGGATGTTATTCCTATGATGGTTGACTATACTCATGAACAAAACAGTACCATTGACTGGATACAGCCAACTGAATTTTTACTGATTATCCGCATGTAGGGGCCTTTCGAGAATAGATCAAGGGGACCATGTTTTTGGTGAGGATTTTGCCCATTGATACTTCCATGAAGATTCTTCCATTATGAGTTATGAACGGATACCTAATTGTTCTGCGATGGAAAGTCTGTCATGTATTTCAACCCAAGAATTTGAATTACAAGGGTATTCCATTGAGGGATTTTTCGAATACTAAGTAATTCAAGAATTAGGGTTGATAGAAATTGCAACCCAAAAATTGGCCTCGAGGGGTTCAATTGATGGGGTTGTTTGAACAATGATAACTCGATCTCAACCTAAGATTTTGAGTTCAAGGATACTCAATAGATAAGGTTGATAGAATCATTTACCTTCAAGTACGGATTTTACCATCCTTGGGTACGGATATGTCAACGGAATTAACTCTCTGGATTGAGGTGTTATTGGATTTCTTGAGGAGAATACTCGGCGATACGTAACCTTGTTAATTCCAAAGGCCTCTTATTGTCTTGCACATGTCTAGGAAATGGTTTCCTTGTCTGTTTTCCAAATTGACAGGCTTCACATACCTTATGCATTTCTGCAACCTTGAACTTAGGCAATCCGGCAACAATATTTTGGGCCTGCATTAATTTAATTCGCTGTACATTAACATGACCAATGCGTTTATGCCAGATATCAATATCTGCAACTACAGTGGTCCCATGTGCAAACATTGTTGCACTCAATTTAGGCATGTCTGCATCCAACGTAAACATCCTAGCCTTCTTCTTCCCTTTTGCTATCAAGCGACCTTTATTTTTGATATCCTCAACAAAGCATCCATGAGGATTAAATCTGACCTGCAAGCCCTGCTCAACCATTCGACCAACAGAAACCAGGTTCTTGGTGATGTTCGGGACATGAGATACATCAGACAGGTATTTCTTTTTCCCATCCTGCATAGACAAAGGAATTTTACCAATCTGCGCAATAGGATGTGCAGTATCATCACCAGTCTCCACAAATCCTAGTTTTTTGATTTTCCTTGCATCCTGCATCCATTCTGCATCACCTGTCATGTGGTTTGATGCACCTAAGTCAACATACCACACATCATTGCTTTCTTCTACACTTGTCAGATAATTGGTCATGTGCTGCACCATAAACAAATGCTCATTTCTGTCATCACCCTGTCTACTAGAGGATGCATAATTGCCTTGTTGCAATTTTCCATTCATAATTTCATTCTGCTTTTTATAGCAATCTTTAGCCATATGACCCATTTTACCACAGTAGTAGCATTCAACATTGCTATTTGCATTTTGGCCTCTCTGCCGTCCACCACGACCTCTTTGGCTCCCCCTACCTCTAAGGTTACGACGTCCTCCTCCATAGGACTGGTTTTCTTGAATTTGCTGCATATTCTGATTTCTGCCACAGCCTCCGGATCGGCCTGCTCTACCTCTGCCTCTACCTCTTCCAGCATTTGAGTAGAAGACGGTTTCTTTTGAAGTTCCTCCTGAAGAAGATGCACCACCATTTCTTTGCTCTTTCAGAAATTAGAAGAGCAATCAACTCCTCAAAATCAGGAAATTTTTCACGAACGGCAATGGATGTCCGGAATTGTGCATAATCCTTTCCTAGACCATTCAAGGTCACAAAAACTAAATCATCATCTTCCACTGGCGACCCAATGGAAGCAAGTGCATCTGCAATCTTCTTCACCTTCATGTGGTAGTCATTGATGCTCATATTTTCTCTCTGCACATTATGCAACTCCTGCTTGAGCTGCATTTTCCTGGCTTGCGTATTTGTGCTGTACATTGTTGTCAAAGTATCCCATGCCTCCTTCGGCGTGCTTGCATCCTGAATATGCACAATCATAGAATCTGAAATACTGATAGACAGCCAGTACGTAACTTTTCTGGCTCTCTCATGCCATCCTTTAAATGCCTGCAACTCCTGTTGATTGGGAACATTAGGAATAACTGGTTCTTGTTCAACTCCAGTAACGAACTCCCAATAGCCTTTTCCCTTAAGGAAATTCGTCATTCTAAACTTCCATGCTTGGAAGTTGTTCTTGTCAAGCTTTTCAGTGACTATATGTGAAAGAGCATCAGACGCCATTACAGAACACTCCAAAAATATTCTGTCACTGCAAAAAACACAACTTCTGTCTCACAAGGGCAGATCTGCAAAACTGACGAAAGTGGTATTTGACCACACAGTCACTTCCTAGTGATGATTTTGCATCAACAGGCAATAAGAATGATTCTATCACTCCCAATATCTCTGCGCATAGGCATACGATGCAATTTGTGTGGAACCTTTTCACCGACATGCAGAACAATGGTCGCACAACCAAAATAGGGCACTTTTCTGAGTGCATGCGGAAAACTTCCACCACCAAAAGGGGCCCCGAAACGGCCTCAAATCAGAAAAATAATGTCACCGCCCGTAGCATATACTACCCTCTCACCGCACCGCGAAGGGCGTCTCAATCTGAGACAGTGCACTCTTGCACTTTCCGGCTGTGCTTCCTGCAGAGATTTACTCCCAAACTCGAAAAAGGAAAGCAACACTGATTCTCTTACCAAGACACTGCGAACTTGGTTTGCTTCCTTGAGCTCCTTACCACGAACCGAGCTCTCATACCATGTGAAGAGAGTGGGAGAGAGGTAAGGAGTCTCACTTGCAGCTTTCTCACATACACAATGGGGGAATACACACAAAGGTGGAGGCTGAAAACCGTTTTCCTCTTCTTAGTTGTGAAAAACCAAAAGAACTCTCTCTCTCTTAGTACAAAAGGAATAGATGAACCCTATATGTGGGTCTCAAACCAAACTCAACTACCCTATATGTGAGTACATAAAGATAGATGTCATCTAGCTATTATTCATGGGCGGTGTACCAACCGCATTTGCAGCTAACAAGTCGGTGACATAAATACACAACGGTCACCCTGGCATATCACGAGTGGAGCTCAATATCTCAACAAACTGATGGATGGGGCTTAGGCCGGGACTCTGGCCATCTACATGGCGGATCATAGGTGGTGTATCGAAGGTCCTCTGGACGGGCTTAGGTGGTATGGGACGCCTAGGTTAGATACGGACCTATGGATGAGTCGAGCTGTAGCCCGCGTGCTTGGGGGTGGTTGGGAGGATTGAGGCACCTGTGCTATGATTCTGGAGGTATTGAGGACGAGATTCTAGGTCAGTGATAGGGTAAGATCCTGCGGGGTCATGTCATCTGGTGAACTCAGGAGTGAGTTCTTAGAGGAAGGGGAGTATGTCATGTGCATGGTGTACCTAGGGTTGAATAGCAGGTTAACGTGGGTTACGGGATAGCATAGGATTGGATGGCTATTTTTAGCCGAGATTGCTATATATAGAGATTGATTCATATATAGTCCTCGCTTTATATGGAGGGAGCTATTCATAGCATTGTGCTATCTATAGCAGGTTTCATTCTATATAGAGGGAGGGCCAGTGCTAATTGTGTAGATCAGTTGAGCGCTCCTCAACTGATGGATGGGGCTTGGACCCAGGCCAGGACTCTGGCCATCTACATGGCATATCATAGGTGGTGTATCGAAGGTCCTCTGGACGGGCTCAGGTGGTATGGGACGCCTGGGTTAGATATGGGCCTATGGATGAGTCGAGCTGTAGCCCACATGCTCGGGGGTGGTCGGGAGGATCGAGGCACCTGCGCTATGATTGTGGTTGTATTGAGGATGAGATTCTAGGTCAGTGATAGGGTAAGATCCTGCGGGGTCGTGTCATTTACCACGGGCTGGACAATTGCAAAAGGCAGTGTATCCAAGCTTGTTCACCATGAACCAGAACTGATTCTTCTCCCCACATTTTAGTTCTTGTAAGCATACAACATCCGGGTTCACCTTCCTAATCACGACAGGCATCCACTCTATTTAGTCTGATTGCAGCAGCCCCTTATGTTCCAAGAGAGCATCTTGACCGACTTTAAATCACCTCGTCCACCATTCATTAGAGGAGGATCAGCTTGCGATAGCTCGATATGCATCACGAAGGAAATGAAATCTATTTTCCCTACCCTACCCAGCCACCCTTGCAACCTCCTTCAACCTCTTTGACATAGCTTTAAGGAGTACCTTGTCAGCATTCTGACCAATAGCTCCCAGCACAAACCTATCATTCTGCTTCTCCTCCAATAGCTCTTTTTGTGATACGCATATGGCAAAATTTTTCCCACCTTGTCAATCGACTGCGCTTCAACATGCTGCTTTTGCATGACTAGGGAATCCTGAAACCCCCTTATTCGATAGATCGTGAACTTCACCGCTTAGCATAGCAGGCTGGTCCATTGACTCATTCGAAATTTGCATACCTCCACCTGCATGCGCTGAGCCCTTTGTTTACGAGCCACTATCTTCCAACCATCTCCTTCCTGCATAGCTGAAGAATTTTGCTGAGTTTCTGGGATGCCTTCTGTAGACCTAGGCACTTCTTGCTTTTGAGTACTCGGGCATCCATCCACATACTCTGATTGCGGCTCAACAAACTTAGCTCCAAGCTCCTTATCACTTGCCCTCCTTCTGAATTCTCCCCCGTAGCCAAACTAGTGTTCGCAACCTTCCATGGGCAATTTCTCGCATAGTGCAACGAATCCCTACAAATGTAGCACAAGTTTGGAAAGGCTCCAAGCCGAACTTGCTGGGCGATGGTCTTCCCACTCTGCAACTCAATATCAATGAAATCAGGTGTCTCTTGGCCTCGATCCCAGAGGATCTAGGCCCTCCTAAGGCTATAGACAAGGATTTGGAAGGGGGGGGAACCAAGAGCACCCTACCCAGCGATGAAGCAATCCGTTTGACAAAGTCCCCCAATATCGCCGGGAGATTTGGGAGTTCAATCCAGACGGGGCACTCTCTGTAAAGGAACTCCTCAATACTAAAAGACGGTGACAGTGGAAAAACCAACACCGCAGCACCCACAAACATAAGTGAATGACCAACGATCTCATCCCTAAGCTGTTCTAAGATGAGCCTAACTAGAAAAAATCCTTTCCCCATGATCTTCGCCGTATAGCCCAACGGCGGGATATCACACTCAAACGAAAGAAAATCCTCAAGCTCACGAAGTGAAGGCACCCTCCCTATAAAGAACAAGCAAGTACAGACCGCCGCCTTTGGTCAGTCGCGTGAGTTCTGGTTTGATGTCTGCAAGATCAAGCTTGCAAGACACACAGTGTTTTCTGCCCAATTCGAATTAAGGCTTCTTTTCAACTTCTCTGGCTCTCCTGTCAGCTTCCGCATGAAGTAGCTTGACGGCCAGCTCATCGTCAATCTCTGAAAAACCTCCCGACAGTGTCTTGGCCAATGTCTCTGCGTAAGAGAGAGGGCGAGCCTCTCCTGCTTCACCACCATTACCCCAAGGGCTATTGCCTTCACCCTCCTCAACTCATTTTCCCTCCACTGTCTCACAGGTTTCCAACACCATTCCCTCGTCTAGCAACTCATCAACAGACTATTCATCCCACCTTGGGCGCTTCGCCCGAAAAGCACGACTTGGTTTACACGGCAGCACCGCACTCATGCACAACACCACTCAGGATCCCCAAGCTGCATACTTAAACATTGTAAAAATCAGAGAGTGAGTTCCAATATGCTATCTATTACTTAAACATTCACAGAGAAAACTCACAAGTGTGGTGACAATGATTCATAAATGTAGTGGGGAGGATTGTAGGAGTGCTCAGAGAAAACATTTTTCTTAACAAATCACAAAACTTGGAGTTTCAAAAATTTGAAGGTTTTTCTTGGAAATTTGCAGATTATAAGCATTGAATTGCATAAAGTTTTGCAAGTTTTTAGAGGTGAAAATGAAATACAGAAAATACCTTTAAATCTTACAAGTTTGCAGGTTTTCGCTCATGAACACTGGGTGTGTTACATTGCTAACTTACTTCTAATATGTTTACCAAGCGCTGAAGGCATCACATTCACCGCTAGGATGAACGATTTAAGGAGGAGCAGTGATCACGTGTTGGGGTAAGCGAGGTATAAACTGAAGCTTGAGGGGCTGTGATTTCCGAAGCAGCAACCCAAATACTTCACTCATGTCGACTTCCTGAACGTTTGGAGGCAACCTCCAGTGGAAGCATTGAATCAATGTCGCCAGCGTCGTGTGTAGCACGCACAACGCCAGCCCATAGCCCGGACAGGTCCTCGCCCCTGATCCAAACGGAATGAGCTCAAGATGCTGTCCTCTCACCCCCACGCCCTCCGCATCACCGCCTCTCATGAATCTCTCCGGATCAAAGCGTAGCGGCTCCCGCCACAGTTTGGGATCTCTTGCAATCGCCCACGCATTCACCACTAGCCTCGTCTTCTTGGGCACATTATATCCCGCCACACAGCACGACTCTGTGGATTCGTGGGGCAGCAGCAGCGGTCCTATCGTATGCAGCCGGAGCGTTTCTTTCACTATAGCTTCTAAAAATTTCAACTCGGGTAGATGCGATTCATTCACGCGGCGAGCTCGACCCACAACTGCATCCAGCTCTGCCTGAGCCTTTTCCAATACGGAAGGATTTCGCATAAGCTCGGCCATCGCCCATTCCATGGCTACCGCGGTCGTATCCGTCCCTGCTACGATCGTGTCCTGTAGAAATTCTTCCAATAAGCGGCGCGTTATTCAATTCTTATGAGGCAATCAAGAAACACTGAAGAAGCATCCAGCCTGATCTAATATGTACTTACCAGGATGACTCCCTTGATCGTATTATCGTTCAGTGTACGTCCGTCGTATCGGTGATCCAACAGCACATCCAAGAGATCGCCGTCACTGTTTCCTTCGTTTTTCTTTCCTTTCATACGGTGCTCTTCAACAATTGTCTGCAACCATCGATCCAGCTTCTTGTGCAAAGCTCGAAGCCGGCGTTCGTAGCCTTGCAAATCCAACCACCTGAGGTATGGAACGTAGTCTCCAACGGAGAATTCTCCTGTCAAGGCTAACGCTTCGCTCATCGACTCTCTGATCTCCTTTGCCTGCGTTGTTCCGGATTCAAAATACTTTTCCCTGAAAGCCATCAAAGTGAGCGTGTTCGTTGACAGACTTGAAATCCTCTCCTTCATGTCTTGGAGTAGACCCCGCTCAGAATCTTGTAGCAAACGTGAAAGCATGGATACAATTTCAACGTCCCTAACTGGCCTGAGACTTTTCAACCTTTTTGCACTAAAGAGTTGGATTGTACAGAGCTTACGCAACTCTCTCCACTCAGAGCCATAAGGAGCCCATACAAGATCGCTGCTGTCGTAAGCAAGAATCCTACTTACCCCGATCTTGGGGCGGGAAGCAAAGACACGATCGTGGGTATGTAAAAACTCCCTGGCGATATCCACAGAGGAGGCGACGATAGTAGGAACGGAGCCAAGCCGCAAGTACATGATCGGACCGTAGAGCGTGGAGAGGCGGTACAAATCCTCGTGGGGAAGTTTGCCAAGGAGATGCAAATGGCCAAGGACGGGCCATGAGGGAGGCGAAGGGGGCAAGCGCTGGGGTAGTCTGGGAGTGAGAGAGCGAAGGAAGGCAAAAGTAAGGAAGACGAGGGCAAATGCAAAAGCGGCAAAGAGCCAGGTTTCCGGGGAACGAGTTTCCTCCATGGGAGTCGTGTTCCTGTCTTCGGAGATTGGCGACTAAGTATGCGACTTTCGAATTGTTACAACTTTGAGTCAAAAGCCCCCCCACCTATTTTACTTTTTGGAAAATGTATCCCCAAGGCCAAATTCTTGCTTCAATGGCAACGAGATTCACGAAATAAATGGTGGATCCTCGCACTATGACTTCTGTACTAGAAAATGTTGTGATCGGATGGCTGCGATTTGTTTCCATCCAACCCAAGATTTGATGCCATAGAGATTGGGTTGTGTGAGAAGTAAGAGGTCGTTTCTACGATTGCTATCCCAACAAATATGCCAGAAAACTCAACCGTTTCCCTCGTTCCCCTGTTCAGCCCCATAAATCTAGCTGCCATAGTGTAGCATTGCAGGTGTCGCGGTGGAGACGGAAATTTTCCCTATCCACTTGGGCATTACGGGGCTCAAACTGTTTTGAGGATGAAATCAAAGTTCTGAGCAATGTACGTCCAATAAATTTAATGAAGGCTTCACAACATTGGCATATTTGCCATCATGGGAACCTCCGCTGGTGATTGCCAATGGCGTTGGCATTTTTGCTAGCCAAGCATAGCATGGGAAAGGCCTCTAAAGATCTCTCTCTCTCTCTCTCTCTCTCTCTCTCTCTCTCTCCATCCATCCATATAAGATAAGAGCACATGATGCTAGTGCACTCCTCGCCTCTCTTTGTCTTACTAGCCACTAACAACCAAGAAGAACTTAGCACAAGTTGTCCTATAATGAAAGGAAGGACGAGAATACAAGGAGAAGAGCCTTGACACATCAAGAACTTGCATTAGCCATTAGTCTTGTGAAGATAAGATAAGGCTCCTTGGTTGCTTCACCTTACACCAAAAGATCCACCAATTAAATAGGGGCTCGTCATGGTATGAATAGGCTATCACTATTTCATGAGGTTCCGTATTTGAGTTTGTTGCAAATCAATCATCTGTTGAATCCCATTCTTATCTTGAAGAATCTGGGGGATTCTATTTGGGTGCACTTGGTTGGTGACAAAGACACAAGATGATTTCGAGAACGCTTGCAAGCCATGGATAGGATGCCTCACTTGTGGTCGCAAATGCATGGCCATTATTCTTGTGAAGATAAGATAAGGCTCCTTGGTTGCTTCACCTTACATCAAAAGATCCACCAATTAAATAGGTAGCCATCACACTATCCAATTTAAGGACATTCAATCAATATAAAATATCTCAATACCATCCCCCCATATGAAATGAGAGAGAAGTATTTCACTACATGCATTGATAGAAATAATAGGGAAAGCCTTTATCAAACATGATTATTACAAGATTGGATTAATTTAAAGAGTCATGGTACTAATTGAAACAAAAATACATACTTCTCTATTTGATTGCACTTCAATATGATGGATAAGACTTTTATCATAATCATGGCTTGAGCTCCCTAATCGTCCTCAACTTCATTTGTCCTCCTTGGATCGGGTGTCTTCTTTCCATTGACATAGGCCATAATCCTTTAAACATCAATAATATTTCACTTGAGTTTGCCACACATGAAACCCCTTACCATTATTAAACTTTGTGATTGTAGACAACTCCTTGGCCATTGTAGCCCAAGATATGCAATAACAATCCTAAAAAGGTGGAATGTTGCTTGTAAAAACCACATTTGTAGAGTACTTTCCCGTGCTCTCTAGTGACCTCCCCCAAAAAAAAGAACTAGTAACCATAAGTAGTGAAAATATATCTCTACAGTGGTAGTTAAAAAAAAATTCTATGGTAGCACAAAATGATGCCTCTATTAATAAAATGCTCAACTAGCTTCTAGCAATGTGTTTGTAGAGAAACAATTTGTAATAGTCCAAGTCGCCTTTGTGCTCACGACCAGTAGCTTGGAAAATCTTAGAAAAACTATCATCACACTTCCTTCCAAACAATGAGAGCTACTACGTTCATTAGGGGAGAATTGGGGTCTCCAAAGGGCCCCCAATTAGTGTTTCCTAATTTCAAGAGATTAGTGAGATATTTAAGGTGTACCAATGGGAGTGCTCCTTTTTGTGGGGCAATGCCATGTTGAGGTGGAGGGTGGGCAGACCTGCAAACAGCCCCTATTGGCTACTCCTCTTACACCACGGACCACTCAAACCATCCCCCCCTCAACCTATGCTTGACCCTCCTCCCATATGCACCTCCCCCAAACAATCCTACAAGTCATTCAAGAGGCGATGGGCCCTTCTGAGTGAATTTTGCCCCCCTCTCAGCTTGTTGCAGGCCTGCCCCCTCCTCTTCTCTGGTCCAGCTCCATTCTCCCTCCATTTTTCAAATGTGGGAACTTATTTGGCTGCTTCTCTGCCCCCTCTTGCTCTGGTCCACTATCTTTCTCCCTCTCCAGCACCTCCTGTAGCAGCTGTTCATTCTCTCTCCATTCCTACCTACAGCACCTCCTACAACAGCAGTTGCTCATCCCCCTCTACTCTTTCTCCCTCCATTCCTAGCTACAGTACCTCATGTAGTGGCTGCTCATCCCCCTCTGCTCTTTCTCCCTCCATTCCTAGCTACAACACCTCCTAGAGTAGCTGCTCATCCCCCTCTTCGCTTTCTCCCTCGATTCCTAGTCACAACACCTCTTGGAGCTTCTCTCCACCTTTAGGTGCACCCTCTATACCTTCCCCCCCTCTCCCTCTCTCTTCCTCTATTAGAGCTACTCTCTCCCTCCAAGGTGCACTTTCAGGTCCACTCTTGATGTTGTGACCTCTGTACAAGCATGGTGAGGAGACCATACATGTCCTCTGTGTCCCACATGAGCAAAAATGCATTGGGTGAATGGGTGCCTTGCACCTACAGCTTGAATGATTGGATAGTCATGAGAGGATGTGCCAAGGGTCCACATAAGCTTCCCAAGAGCAAGAGAGGTGATCTTTTGCATGAATGGAAGGGCCGCATCATTGGGAAGAAAGGATGGCTTGCAAAGGTGCAACACATCAACATGGGAAAGGACATGCGCCTTCCTCCATCAAGCAATCAATCGACAATACCACATTGTAAGTCTGCATTTGTGCTAGATTTCTAAGTGTAAAGAGTCAGTTTGAAATTGTATTTTGAAATAGCACTTGTGCATAGCAGATGTATTTCCTTCAGACTTTGAGGAGTGGGAACCAGTCGAGTGCTTCTTAGGTAAGTTTATTGCTATTCATGAGGGTTTAGGAAGGAAAATGCATGCTGGAGAGAATTCCTCTGCTTTGAAACAGAGAAATTTCTATTGGTATAGAGCCAAGTACATTACTCCAAGGACAGCATCAAGCTATGGCCATCTTCAATGCATTGCAACACCACAACTTGAAGGCATGGATTGTGGCATGGTGGACACAAGAACAATGCAATCATACAAGGAAAAGATTGCAAAGGATGTGGCCATGAAGTTTACATTTGGCTCTAAATGGGTAAGGTTGTCTTGGTTTATGCCTCTGCACAC
Source organism: Dipteris shenzhenensis (assembly GCF_047967505.1). Lineage (NCBI taxonomy): Eukaryota > Viridiplantae > Streptophyta > Polypodiopsida > Gleicheniales > Dipteridaceae > Dipteris > Dipteris shenzhenensis. Next base: position 47,614,085 of record NC_141611.1, on the reverse strand, counting down.
TTTTGCTTCTTGTTTTCAGAATATCCAGATGCACAGAATAAAAACCATGTGGTCATGCAAGTTCCTACATGAGAATGCCCCTGAGGAATTGCTTGGGGTGAATTGGGGAAGCAGGTCAGGTGAACAAAAGGGTGATATGTTTCAATGCCATGCATTATAAGGACAATTTGGTTGTCAGGTACCACATCTCCCACCAAATGTTATATTTTGCTTTCCAATATAGGCGCTGGAAGAAAATAGGTGGCAATTGGCTCCCCCTTGACTCTAACGATGATTATAATATAGGGTTAAGTTTATGTATTGATTCTCATTTAGGAGATGTCAAGAATGTGACCGTCACATCACAATGGACTCTCAGGGACGTGCGGGAACACCTATTGGTCATGGAGGATGGCATGTTTGAGTCCTTTCACTTTACCTTAAATGGTGAAAAGGTAGGAGGAAAACACAAGAAATGGGTTCCTATCCTGATAAATGATATTTATTTTCCTTCTCCAGAAGGGAGAAATGGAAGAGGAGGCCTCAACGAGCAATGACACACATGCATGCAATGGAAGCCTCAAACACCGCCACCACCGTTGGAGAGGCTGCCACAGTGAACACCTATTTCATTAATTTTGGACTTTTTGTGTTGTTTTTGGACGAAGCCCAAAAATCCTTCCGAAATGAAAACTTTACTTTGTGAAAATATCCTTCCCAAATCAAAATTTTACTTTCTGAAAATATTCTTCCCAAATCAAAAGTTCACTTTGTGGCACTATCATATTCACATAAAAATATTGTTTTTTCAATCTATACTTTTGCACCAACGTGCAAGAATTTGAAATAATCCTATATTAGAAATTCTAGCTATATCTAAGTTATTTGTTAATTTAATTATTTTTAATATTTTTCCTTGACGTTTTTCCTTGACGTGATAAATTTATAAATCCATGAAAGGAGACTTAAATATTTCATGAAAATAACATTGTCACTCGCAATATGCACAAAATTTTTAAAACTTTTAATAATTAGAAAAAAGACATGATGCCATAAGACCCAAGTTTTGTATTGAACCAAAGAGGTTTAATAGCAATTATAGCTATTATTATATGATTACATTGAGAGATGTTGCTCTCAGCTAGAGTCTTTATATCCAAAATGATATAGATTGAACATATGTTTACAATTTAAATTGTTGCTCTTAAAGAGCCTCAATTCGTGCCATCTGCATAATTTGACTCCCCATTGCACTACTACACACGTATCCTATTGCGACGTTTACGTACCGACGTTTAGCGTCCGCTTAGCGTTAATCGTCGGTATGAAAAGCGGGTTTCCTAAATCGTCGCTATATAGCGACTGTTGCTAAAAGTCGCTATATAGCGACTGTTGCTAAAAGTCGCTATATAGCGACTGTTGCTAAAAGTCGCTATATAGCGACTTTTAAAAGTTGCTATATAGCGACACTGATACAAAATATTATAGCGACGTTTTTACAGAGAGGTTTTTTTTTTTTATAGGCCTTAAAAGTTAGTTTTTTCCAATGAATTTTTTTTTTAAATTTTCATACATGTTTGAGCTCATAGAGAATAAAAAAATGAGAGCATGTACATCAAGCCTTTGAAGCTCATATATTCATGTCCAAGTTTGAGATGAGAAAAATCAAATAAGAGCATTTACATCAACTGTTTCATCTTGAGCCAAGTCTAAGGCGCCAAGCAAGTCTATCTCCAACTCTATACTGAGTTGATCTCCTATATCATCATCGTACTCTAGCATCGTACGTTCACCTAAAAGTATTTGATCATCTTCTTCAATAAAGCTTAAGTGTGGTGATTGATCTTGATGATTGTTGTCTTCTTCATCAATATCGTGATCTCCATCCTCCTCCCATGCGATGTCATTATGCGCATCTTCCTCTTGGCTCATATGGTGATCTACATCTTCTTCGCTAGATTCATCAATTGGATCCGGCATTGGTAGTGGCATCTCCATATCCACATCTCGATCTTTAAAAATTTGCTTACTTCGTGGTGCCACTTGGATCACGTACCACCATCTTGGATCAGAACGATCCGGATGAAAAACCACCTATATTGAAGATGGGTGCCAAATGTCGTCAATTATATATATGAAATTATGCTCAAGTACATGTATCAATGGACTTTAAAAATGAAAGCTTCGACTAATTAAATCATTAGTATGCACCTGCTCACAGTGCTCGGGAAGAACAAAAGTATCACTTTCATCGGTCCAATGTTTGGTGGAGTCTATTGCAAAGAGACCGCTACTATCTTTTCTCACTGTCGCATGGGAACCGTTGTAAGTAGTTCTAAACCATTTTACATCAAGAATGAAAATAGTAAATCGTCTGAAATCCATTTAATGTCTCTATGCACCTGGCTCTCCATATATGCCACGCTGATATACTCGCTAGTATCTCCCAAGAAGAGTCCATTGAGGTAGGCACAACCCTGAAAGGTGAGGCAGGAACATTGTCCAAAGAACATGGTTCAATCAAGTTCCACAGAGCATCAAGCAACAACATCGTCGCATATGGTTCCACAATAATCCAACTGTGAGGAGAGAAGATTGGTATCTGAAGCACTTGCTCGGCTATCTTGTGTGAAGCTAGCCATGACTCCACAATCATACGTGACTCTCTTTGAATCGATGCGTTCCACGCGAAAATGTCGTCCATATGACCATAATGCACTGTACTTTTTGTACTGTAAAAGAGCATCATTCAAACAATGAAGATGCATCTATTTTATAGCATATATTGCCACAAATAATTACTTAATTACGTCAAGAGGTAAGAAACTTACATGCACCATACATCCAGATGATAACTCTCGCTCGCGCTCGTTTATTGTCTCTCCATCACGTTCGGCTTTACGTAGAGCCAGTTGTAGCCAATCAAGTGACATGTGAGTAGGGAGAAGAGCCAGATCTCGTGGATATAATTGTGATCGCCTGTACATTACTCTGAATCTCGTCCTTGCATTTATTCTTTCTGCTTTGGCCACTTCATATCTCTCAATCCACTTCTGCATCTCAGGGCTATTGAGGATACAAAACTTATTGAATTTCTCCATTTGCTCTTCGCTTATCTTTCTTTCAATCCCTTTTCCTTGGGGAACCTCGCCAACGATGCGATCATCATCCTTGTTGTGCCAAGCTTGCGGCATATCAGGATCCGTGGATGCAAGAAACTCTATGATATATACTAATGACTCTTGCACAAGCCATCCCTCTGCCATGCTTGCTTCCATTCTTGCTCTTTGTCTTACAAACCCCTTTAAAGTTTTCATAAACCGCTCGAGAAAAAACATCCATCAACTATGAATGGTACCTGCTATAGCCACCTCATCAACTATGTGCACAAGCAAGTGGACTTGAGTTGTCATAATGCTCGAGGGAAAGTGCTTCTCGAGCAAGCATACGGCTTCGATGGATTCCACCCTAGCCTTCTCGATGCTCGATATAGAGATCTCTTTTTGAGATATCCACCTATTTCACATGTCCATGCATATGTAAGATATTTGAGATATCCACCTATTTCACATGTCCATGAAGAAAATACATAATGCGATTTGATAGTCAGCATACCTCACAATACCACAGATCTTGAATATAGCATTTCTAACATCTTCTTGTAAGCACCCTTTTATTGTAATTGGGAGGATGAACTATCAAAGCAACAATGAAGTCATGTTAACAATATAACATAATAATAATTACGCTAACGCATCACGATTATCGGTACACTAATTCTACTTAGAATACCTGTAAGACCTTGTGCCAATCATGGGACTTGAGGCCACTAAGCTTATTGTCCTTTGAAAATGCTCCTTTCAAGCAACGCATGTACCCTGTCGGTGTTTGAAAAGAGGCAATGTCTGCCTTGACCGCTGCCTCCTCCCTCGTAGAGAGGATCCACGTTGCTTTTGGGAGGACAACTTTTCCCGAAGCATGCACTTGGGGCCACAAACGAGACATCCTATTCATAGCACGCAAGTCTTCTCGCACTCCTCTCGAGTCCTTGGAACCAACCAAGTGTGCCCAAATAGTAGCCCCCACATTCTTGAAGATATGCATGGGATCCAAGAGATGATTGATTTGTAACTGACCCCAATAAGGAAGCTCGTGAAAGATCGATAGCCTCTTTATACCAGGAGGAGGTTCCTCTCCATTCGCCCTCCAAGCTTGAATCCAATCACTTGCCTTCAAATATGATGGTGGTGGATCAAGCTGACCTCCACGTGCGAGATGGTCGAGCGGAAGGTATTGAGCATGACCTTCATAAACATTTTTCCTCATATGTTTTGAGTAGCGTGCAAGCGATTTCAGAGCTGGTCCACAAACAGGACAAGCATGGTACCCACTTGTAGCAAGTCCTGCACGCGTGCATGAATGTGTTAGTACAAGACATGCGTGCAAAAGAGAGTAAAAAAAGCATAATCCCTCATTGTACATGTAAAGACACAACCACATACCTGCGCACTCTCCATATCCTGGGTAGTCATGCATGGTCCACATCAAGATACCCCTGACCAAAATATCATTGGTATGTCTAGGAGCTCTGGAAATATCAAAGACCTACACTCCTCTCCATAATATCTGTAACTCCTCTATCAAAGGTGCCATGTACACGTCCATGTTTTTTGCCTTGTACTTTCCTGGCACAAGTAGTGCAAGCATGAGGTGTCCCTTTTTTATTGTTAGCCATGGTGGGATATTGTAATTAACCACGACTATGGGCCATGTCGACCAAGATGTCGAGTGTAACCCGAAAGGATTCACGCCATCCATGGCTAGCCCAAGATGTAAGTTGCGTGGCTCCCTCGCAAAGTCCGGCCACTGATTATCTATGTGCTTCCAAGCTGCACAATCTGCGGGAATCCTCGATGTGTGATCCGTGGACCGATGAGATGCATGCCATGTCATCAACTCCGCTATGGATTTGCATCGGAACATGTGTTGTATTCTTGCAATGATGGGAAAGTGTCTCAAGACCTTTACCGGTATCCGCTCACCCTGCAAGTCATCTCTATATCGTTGTTCTTCACACTTTGGACAACTAGCCAAATCTCCATGCTCACGACGAAAGAGAATACAATCATTACGGCAAGCATGGATGGTATCATAATCCATACCCACCGTTGTTAGCATCTTTTTCGCTTCATCTCTTGATGCGGGCATGGTATTTGGTGCAGGCAACATCTTCTGGAGCAACCTATGACAAAGACACTATCCAAATGATGATTCTCAAAACAAACAATATCCAAATAATGAGTCAAATTGATGCAAGGGCTAACCTCATTAAGGCCGAGACACTTGTATCCGACCACCCATACTGTACTTGTAGATTCAAGATTGAGAGACAAGCACGTAGTTTAGACATCCTAGCACCCTCGTACAATTGTGTTGATTGCAACTCTTGCATTTTGACCTCAGACTCTGACATCACGTGTACGTGGGATGTAGTGCCCCTAAAACATCATGTCGACCATACCCTCGTCGTCATCCGGGAGACTATAGGACTTCTTGCTGAAAGTGAGAAGGTATATGTGTATCCTTGTCACCCTCCTCGTCCTGTTTTAAGATTTCATGTAAATATAAGATCTATTTCCCGGTATACAATAAGATTGCGAACTTAAATAGCTTTGACTTACCGATGGTCCATCAACATGTGCAACATCAACGGGGGGTACTGGTTCCGGCTCCTCCCCATACATCCGCAAGTGGTGCATGATAATACGACGTTGATGTCGTACTTCTCGCTTACAATGAGTGCAATGATAGTATAACCTCTTCGTAAGCCACTTCGTGCTCCCGGGCATTGGCGCATCATCGGACGAGCTTCACTCGTCCCTTCCATCTACACTTATAAAATCACAACATAAGCATGAAGAAGAGATATTAATAGTTATAAAATAGCATGTTTGAGCTTCTTTTGATGCCACATCAAAAAAGTGACTGTAAGCGTCGCTATATAGCGACCTTTTCCTCTGTTCCGTCGCTATATAGCGACATTTTTAATTAAAAACATCGCTATATAGCGACGAATAAGCGTCGCTATATAGCGACGTTGTGGGTTAAAACCCGAAACTCTAATCACGCGACGTTTTCTTCATCCTATTCCCTAATCTCTCAAGTAAGCAAGCCAATATCTGCTCCCACCTATTTTCGACGACCTCCCACCTATTTCAAGCAACCTCCCACTCTATTTTCCACTCCTCACCCTTCTCCTACCTCTTGTACTCCCTCTCTATCCTTTTCCCTCTTTGGTTTCTTGAAAGGAAGTTCTTCAAGAGGTGAGTTTGTTTCAACAATGTAGGTTGTTTGTTTGTTAGCTTTAGTTTTGTGAGTGTTTCTTCTTGTATTGCTAAACCTGTAAACTAGTTTTCATGCTTGTTTTGAAAGGATTGAAACAAAAAACGAGATTTCAAGAAAGAAAGAAAACTCACCTCTTTTTTCTGTATTTCTCTTCCTTCTCTTTCTCCTTGTCTTTTCAATCTCCTCCTTTCCTTGTCTCCTCAATCTCCTCCCTTCAAGAAGTTGCTTTTGTAATCTCCTCCTTCCACTAACATCTTATTTGAAAAAATGCGTTGTTTTCTCTCTTTTGTAGGGCCAGTCCACTACACCGAGCGGGACATACTATTTCAGGTAAGTGCTTCCTATTTTTTCCATTTATTATTTTTGTTATTTGCATTGGCCTACAGCTAGCGCCTTAAGCACTAGCTGCAGTGATGGGCGTAGGAACCCTCTCTTCCCCTCAAACTCTTTCCTTCTTCCCCCTTCTCTTATTCTCTTTTTTCCCCCTTCTCTTTTTTCCCTCTTCTCTTATTCTCTTTCCCCCTTCTCTATTTCCCCCTTCTCTCTTTTCCCTTCTCTCTTTCCTTTCCCTCTTATTCTCTATTTCCGCATAGCATGAGAGCATGAGCTTCTCTCTTTCCTCTTATGCTTCTCTCTTTCCCCCTTCTCTATTTCCCCCTTCTCTCATTCTCTATTTCCGCCTAAGCTTATGGTTATGCATGAGCTTATGCAGAAATAGAGAATGAGAGAAGCATAAGCTCATGCTTATGCTTCTCTCATTCTCTATTTCCGCATAAGCTCATTCTCTATTTCCGCATAAGCTTATGCTTATGCTTCTCTCATTCCCCCTTCTCTCATTCGCATAAGCTCATGCTCATGCATGAGCATAAGCATGAGCTTATGCTTATGCTAATGCTTAAGCATAAGCATAAGCATAAGCTCATGCTTATGCTCATGCATGAGCATGAGCTTATGCTTAAGTTTCCCCCTTCTCTATTTCTCTATTTCCGCATGAGCTCATTCTCTATTTCCGCATAAGCTCATGCTTCTCTCTTTCCCCCTTCTCTATTTCCCCCTTCTCTCATTCTCTATTTCTGCATAAGCTTATGCTTATGCATGAGCTTATGCGGAAATAGAGAATGAGAGATCATGCTTATGCTTCTCTCCTTCTCTATTTCCGCATAAGCTCATTCTCTATTTTTGCATAAGCTTATGCTTATGCTTCTCTCATTCCCCCTCATCTCTTTCCCCCTTCTCTATTTCCCCCTTCTCTCATTTGCATAAGCTCATGCTCATGCATGAGCATAAGCATGAGCTTATGCTTATGCTTATGCTTAAATGCTCATGCATGAGCATGAGCTTATGCTTAAGTTTCCCCCTTCTTTATTTCTCTATTTCCGCATAAGCTCATGCTTATGCTTCTCTCATTCCCCCTTCTCTATTTTCGCATAAGCTCATGCTTATGCTTCTCTCTTCCCCCCTTCTCTATTTCCCCCTTCTCTCATTCTCTATTTCCGCATAAGCTCATGCTTATGCTTCTCTCATTCCCCCTTCTCTATTTCCACATAAGCTCATGCTTATGCTTCTCTCTTCCCCCCTTCTCTATTTCCCCCTTCTCTCATTCTCTATTTCCGCATAAGCTCATGCTTATGCTTCTCTCATTCCCCCTTCTCTATTTCCACATAAGCTCATGCTTATGCTTCTCTCTTCCCCCCTTTTCTATTTCCCCCTTCTCTCATTCTCTATTTCCGCATAAGCTCATTCTCTATTTCCGCATAAGCTTATGCTTATGCTTCTCTCATTCCCCCTCATCTCTTTCCCCCTTCTCTATTTCCCCCTTCTCTCATTCGCATAAGCTCATGCTCATGCATGAGCTTATGCTTATGCTTATGCTTAAGCTCATTCTCTATTTCCGCATAAGCTTATGCTTATGCTTCTCTCATTCCCCCTTCTCTATTTCCCCCTTCTCTATTTCCGCATAAGCTCATGCTTATGCTTCTCTCATTCCCCCTCATGCTTCTCTCATTCTTATGCTTATGCTTCTCTTTCCCCCTTCTCTATTTCCCCCTTCTCTCATTCTCTATTTCCGCATAATCATAAGCATGAGCTTATTCTCTCTAACTCTTATTCTCTATTTCCCTCTTCTTCCTCTTCTCTTTCCTTTCCCTCTTCTTTCCCTCTTTCCTTTCCCTCTTTCCTTCCCCTCTTCTTTCCTTTCCCTCTTCTTTCTTCTTGCCTATGCCTATGCCTATGCCTATGCCTATGCTTATGTTTGTTTTTTTTGTTTTTTGTTTTCGTGTTTGTGTCTATGTTAGACATGGGATCACGTCGCTCATCCGATGAGTATGGACAGCCTCGCAGGAGAAGAGTTCATGATCTTTATGCTCCAGAGGACTTTGATTCCTCTCAGGCGACTATCCCGAGGACTACCCCTGGTCCGACTCCTCTCGGACCTAGCACTATGACTACCCCTGGTCCGACTCCTCTTCCACGTAGCACTGCGACTACCCCTCGGGGAACTCCTTTGCTAGCCGCGCATGGCTTTGTCGGGAGTCCCGACGAGTTTGTAGCGCAGATGAGCGATGAGGAGGCAGCGAGATTCTTCTCTCTGCTATCTCAGAGGACCTCAGCAATTCCCTCCCCTACACCGACGGGTGGACGTACTGCCCAGCCGTCCCCTCGCACCCCTTCGACCGCGGGATCATCACCTGCGCATGCCTCTCGCAAGGGAAGGAAGAGTAGGATGGGCGGCTCATGTTGTGCTGACTCGGGAGATGTAGACGAGTCAGCACACTCACGCTTTTTTAGGTCTCCACTTGGTTTGGAGACACAGTATCAGTCAGGTCCCTTTCCCTCTCCTACTCCCACTGCTACTCCTCGCTCCGGAAGCGCTCACGCAGCTTCCACTCCTTCAGACTCTGCTACCGTCAGTCCTCCTTACTCATCAGGGGATCTCTCCTATCAAATCACATCTACCGGAGAGATAAGAGAAGATAAAAAGGGCAAAGTAGTGATGGCCGCCATGAGGAGGTTGATGAGTCATCACTTCAAGAGCGGCATAAATACCGATTGGCGGTATCAAGATGCCCAAAAGAAGTAGGCGGTGATCGATGAGTTAAAACAAAGATACCTTAATCTGCCAAATGTGGAGTTTAATGACGATTATATGCGAGAGCGCATGGGTTTGGCCTTGAAGCATCGTAGATCAACCTTGCATACTTCCATCACAAAGGGGTTGGCTAAACCCAGTTGGGCAGACAAAGCTGATTGGAAGTACTTCAAGAAGCAACATAGGGACCATCCCGAAATGTTTGAGGGTCAGAGGAGGGCTGCGAAGAGACGGCTGGACGTCGTAGGTACTTCGCACTTTGGTGCAGGCGGACGGTATGCGTTCGAGGCAATCGTGGTAAGTCTACTTCTTCTCATTTAATGTATTGTTCTATTTGTTTTACTACATATTACATGCACTTTAGCTAACTCTAACTCTCGTAAATTGGATCCACAGCAAGCTGCGATGGGTCGTCTTCCTACAGATGCAGAGAGGCGATGCGCATTTCGGATAGGAACAAAGCCGTGGTTCATTGAGCAAGAGGCAATGGGAGCGACGGTCGATTGGGCTGAGGTGGCTGCTCGCACGGTATAAGTTTACTCCTACTTGTAATCTCACTTTTTAATTTAAGTTCCAATCTAATTTTCGATTTATATGGTTCACTCTTAGGGTCAAAGCTCAAGCGTTCCATCATCGGAGGCGAGCGATCAACAAGGCCAAGGATCAGACGCAGGTGGCGAGGACGAGGGAGAAGACGCAGGTGTCGAGGACCAAGGAACAGGCCAACAAGACGAGGATGATTCGGATTCGGATGAGTAGTAGTGGTAGTAGCATTTTGTATATCCGCTCGTTTCAGCAATTTTGTATCGCCCTTTCGAAAGGGTAATTTTGTTACAAACAATGTTGTATATATCCGACATGTATATGCTTTTGTTGCTCATCATTTCACAAGAATGATTTTGTATCACCCTTTTCGCAAGGGAAATTTTGTTATAAAAAAACTTTGTTTTGTAATTACAAAAAAAAAAAAAGGATTAGTGGGGCTAAACAGGGCCAAAAGGAAGCCTTGTTTAGCCCCACTAACCCTTTTTTTTTACTTCTGTTAATCGTCGCTATATAGCGATGTTTACCAGTGTCGCTATATAGTGACGATTAACAGTGTCGCTATATAGCGACGTTTTTAGTATCGCTATATAGCAACGTTTGCCAGCGTCGCTATATAGCGACGCTTTATAGCGACGGTCCTTTTCCGATGCTTTTAGCGACACTTATAGCGACGTTTACGCCCGTGGAAAAAAATAAAATTTAATGTAAAAAGCGTCAGTATTTTCGTCGGAAAATGGCCTATGCCTTGTAGTGTTGTCTTATTGCTCAATGTCATGACAGTCCCTTGCCAGGTGCCATCTGCATAATTTGACTCCCACTTGTCTTGCCAAGCCTTGCCCCTTGGGTGCATTGACTCCCCATTGTCTTATTGCTCAATGCGATAGTCCCTTGCCAGGTGCCATCTGCATTAACTCCCTATTGTCTTGCCAAGCCTTGACGCTTGGGTGACATCCAGTGCAAAATACAGGTGCCATCTGCATTAACTCCCACAAGTTATCTTGCCAAGCCTTGCCCCTTGGGTGCATTGACTCCCCATTGTCTTATTGCTCAATGTGATAGTCCCTTGCCAGGTGCCATCTGCATTAACTCCCTATTGTCTTGGCAAGCCTTGACCCTTAGGTGACATCTAGTGCATATTTTGACTCTCATTTGACATAGGAGGTGATGACTCTGATTATAATTGTCTTGGATTGGCTTCTTGCCTAGTACCCAAATAAAATCCTTCAATGGACTTTAATACAAAGCTTTAATCATGGACATTCTTCATTTGCGCTGTCTCCTACTTCCTCCATGGCGAGCATCCTTAAAAATTCATGTATATGCAAAATAGTTTGCTGTGGTATTTTTATTTTTCCTTCTACCTCATATCCCATGCGCTTCTTTGATTTCTTTGCCCTTGAATGCCAAGACACTATGATTGTCTCCGTCGAAACTTGAGAGACCGCTTCATCATTTGGGACCCACTCCTTCATTATATAGTTAGTATACAATGTGTTGTTATCCATATTCTCCTTCCTGCCCTTTGGCTCATACCATACCGCTGTAAATGTTGTAGCTCTACCTTGGTCATCTCTTTGCACATCAACTACTTTTGCAACCCAAAACTTCACATTCTCATATTCATCATCCGATGGCTGAACCACAGCAAAACAATCGACCTCTATATCTACTTGTGGCATAAACTCTCTCTTCTTCGGTCCACAATATGGACGTGGGAGTAATGATACAAATTCATTTTCAAAGACTGGAGCTGGGCGCAAATCGTTATGAACATTTGGCCAAAACATATTGCATTCTTCCTTGACATCCTTTGAGCCTCGCATTCTCTCAAGGTCCTTTATTAAATTTCGTGTCTTGTTAATTACAGTGGTAGTGTGTTCTCTCCAAGTAGGCTTCGAATTAGGATATCTCCGGAGCATTTCCTCTTTGTATGTAATAAATGCTTTTAATCCTTCTATTTCGCAGTTAGACCTCTCATTGAATTCTTGTATAGGAGCCCATGTTGGATACCTTTCCTTGCTGGGAATTGAAGTTAAGAGACTGTAAGGTTCTTCAGGTTCCCATTTTGTATCATGAGAATACTGTTGCCATTGCATTACAGGTTTTTCATCTTTAAAAAAAAAACGAAAGTAGTGTAGATTGGTATGACCTGTCAATGCATCACCACCCGTTTGTATGAAAGGTAGAATGAAGCTCTTCCAATCATACATTCTTTCGAGCCTCTCACATATTGTACTTTCCTTACGACCACCAACTTGCCTGCCACATCTTCTTACCAAGTCATCTATTGTCTCCACATCCTTGCATTTAAGCTCCCTTGAGACTGTGCTAAAAACCTGATCGATATCCTCATGTGTATGCCCAACATACAAGAATCCACATCCGACCTCATTGAAGATTCGATGAGCAACTAGCATGGAGCAAAATGCAAACATGAGTACATTCTTATTTTCTCGCCAGCAATTATCAGCTTGTATTCTCAAAGTCGGTGGTAGGCGACCTTTTTCTGCATGTACATTGCGAATTGCCTTCATAATAGATGTTACAACTTGATTGCTATCATGTAGATGCAAGGAATCAATCCATATATCTGCAAAGAACTTAATTCCATGCACTAACACTCCACATAGATGTGTCTTTAGAAAGTGCTTTCCTTGTAATTTAGGTGGAGTGGCAACAAAACGAGGCAATGTTGTATTCTGATCCATGCCATCTACAATAAGGCACATGTAGTCATCGGGATGCGAAATAGCTTGCTCCTTCCAAAATGCATATTTTTGTCTGGAATGTCGAATAAGGTCATGATGAGATTTTCGGTTTTTTGTATAATTCCCTTTGATTTGGACATGTTGCACTCTCAATCGCTCGCTTTAAATCATCACAGACATTGCACTTTGACATTTTTTGCCTCCTTGGGATTTTAACATATCCAAAGTTCTTCTTCCAAAGAGTATACAAAGTATGAGAAGAAGCTACGGCATCCCCTCTTTGCCTTTGCTTTTCTGCAATAGAGTCAAATACTTCGAGCTTTGTCAAGCCCATTGGAAGGTGCATTTCAATGATCGCGTCACCATTAGGGAGTTTGGTAGATATATGGGGTTGAGGTAAAGCATTTTCATGTATGAAGTCTTGCAAAATTGTTGCTGCCCTGACAGTTGAGATTCTTGATTTGGACCTTCCTCTATTACCGTGAATGCTAAATTTGTTGCCGCCCTTTGCCTTGGTGACTAAATCCCAATATGTACCATGGGATAATCCAGTAATATTGCGATATGCCTTATTGCAAATCCTTTTTCCATTTACGAGAGGTTTTACCTTTTTTCTTGAACTTAGCCTTTTATTGCCATTCTGAAGAAAGCAAGAGAGACTTGTGAGAAGGTATTCATTTCTTTCGCTTCCTCTTCTTTGCCACACGTGTCCTCTACATTCCCTGATGTCTGCAAGATCAATGAAGCGCATACATCTTCGCTTGCAACATAGATATCCCAATGCATTTAACATGTTCTCCTCCTTCATTACTCTCTTCCTCTTTGGTTGCTTTTGTGGATCTGCCTGGATTCGCTTTCTCTTCATGCATATGTATGACCGTTTTCATTCCTCCTGCATGTTGTTATCTGTATTTATGCACTTCTTCTCCTCACATTTGTTTGTAACCAAGCATCCATGATTGGTCGTTGCATCCTTGTCCATATCACAATCAAAGTTAAATATTGAATAATCCTCTATTGATCTCATCCTTGTTTTTAACATACTCTTAGGACCATTCAATGAATCCAATATTCTACGAGAGTATTGAGAACCTTGAAACTCTTCCACTCCTGAGAGAACATCACTCATTGGGACATCTTGCATGGCTTTCACAAATCCACAAGCTTGATTGACACCAGGTTTGTTAATATGCATGAACTCATCCACACTTGACAAGACATCGCTATTGAAACCTTTTCCCTTCTCACTGTGCAAGAATTCATCCACCCCAGATAAGGCTTCGCTTCTAAAATCATTTTGTTTCTCGGAACCAATGAACTCATCCACTCCAGATAAGATGTCACTTCTATAATTGAGTATATTGAAATCATCCACATTTGAAGTGATAGAGCCTGGCACATGGGCACTCTTTTTAGGTCCTTTGATATTGTAGTATACCTTGTCTTTATCATTGAAAACCGCGTGCCTCTTTCTCATGTTTAAAAATTGCATGCTCCATCTCATATTCTTGCCTACCTCATAGTAGGGATCACATAAGGATGTTATGTTATCAACCATACCATCATCAGTGACTTTTAGAATCCTCATCTGTGCAAATGACCATTGCTCCACTTGTTAAAATCCCAATACTTCACCTTGTGCTACAGTCTTATTTGGAAATGATCTCATTTGTAAAATGTCCCCTATAGTAAAATCCAAGGTGGTGCACTTTGTATTCTTGATAATGTCTGTTGCATAAGTCTCATCTTTGTCCCATGCTATAATTGATTTGTTGGATGTATTGTAGGGCATAACATCTCCAAGTGTTTCCATATCTCCACATTTATACTTTAGCTCAACATGTGCGCTAAGAATCTTTGATACAGTAACTGCCACCTTATCTTCGCCAAGTCTTCGAAAGTGGCAAACTGAATTGGGATCACTATCATGGATTGTAGCAAATGCAACTACTTCTCTTTTGCTACATAAAATCACATCCATCCCTGGAACAAAATCTATAGCCATCTCCTTTGTGAGAGTCCTTCGCAAGCAGCTGCAGTAGCAACAATTACATAAATATTAGTCTCTTTTTAATAATCTACTCATTTATTATAATTTTTAATTAGTACTTCATTTATTGGTGGGAGAAGTTATCCGATCAAGTACTCATCAGATGCACACGCCAAGTTATCCTTTGCTATTTTTGCACTACTGTCATGCACATCCGTAAAAAAACACGAGCCTGCTAGGTATGTTATCCAATCAAGCACTTATGGGATGGGTGTGCCACTTTGCATGTAAGTCAATTCCACCTAGTTGAAGGTGTGTGCAAAGTATTGTGCCCATCGGATATGCTTTGCATTGTCGATCAAGCATAAAACACCGTTTTTGCCTTAGTGTCATGCACAACCATGAAAAAACACGGTCCTAAGTGTGTTAATCAAACAAGTACTTATTGGATGGGGGCTCCACTTTTCACGCAAGTCCGTTTCAACTAGGTTGAGATGCGTGCAAAGTATTGTCACCATCGGATATGCTCTGCATGGTCGATTACGCATTATACAACGTTCTTCCCATAGTGATATGCACATCTGCAAAAAAACACGCCCTTAGGTATGTTGTCGAACCAAGTACTACTTATCGGATGGGTGTGCCTCTTTGACAAAATTTCAATACCACCTAGGTTAAGGCATAGGAAAAGTATTGTTCCCATCGGATATGCTTTGCATGGTCGATCGAGCATTAAATACTATTTTTGCTCTAGTGTCATGCACATCCATAAAAAAAACACGCTGCTAGGTGTGTTATCCGATCAAGTACTTATCCGATGGGAATTCCACTTTGCATGTAAGTTAATTCCACTTGGTTGAATGTGCATGTAAAGTATTGTGCCCACCGGATATGCTTTGCATTGTGGATCAAGCATAAAACACCGTTTTTGCCTTAGTGTCATGCACAACCATATAAAAACACAGCCCTAGGTGTGTTATTCAAACAAGTACTTATCGGATGGGAGGTCCACTTTACACGCAAGTCCATTTCAACTACTTTGCGGTGCGTGCAAAGTATTGTCACCATCGGATATGCTTTGCATGGTCGATCACGCATTATACACCATTTTTTCCCGAGTGATATGCACATCCGCAAAAAAACACGCCCTTAGGTGTGTTATCTGACCAAGTACTTATCGGATGGGTGTGCCTCTTTGAGAACATTCCAATACCACCTAGGTTGAGGTGTACGAAAAGTGTTGTGCCCATCGGATATCCTTTGCATGATCGATCGAGCAATAAATACTATTTTTGCTCTAGTGTCATGCACATCCGTAAAAAAACATGCTGCTAGGTATGTTATCCGATCAAGCACATATGGGATGGGAGTGCCACTTTGCATGTAAGTCAATTCCACCTAGTTCAAGGTGTGTGAAAAGTATTGTGCCCATCGGATATGCTTTGCATTGTCGATTAAGCATAAAACAATGTTTTTGCCTTAGTGTCATGCACAACCATGAAAAAACGCGGTCCTAGGTGTGTTAATCAAACAAGTAGTTATCGGATGGGGGCTCCACTTTGCACGCAAGTCCGTTTCAACTACGAAAAGTGTTGTGCCCATCGGATATCCTTTGCATGGTCGATCGAGCATTAAATACTATTTTTGCTCTAGTGTCATGCACATCCATAAAAAACACGTTGCTAGGTATGTTATCCAATCAAGCACTTATGGGATGGGCGTGCCACTTTGCATGTAAGCCAATTCCACCTAGTTGAAGGTGTGTGAAAAGTATTTTGCCCATCGGATATGCTTTGCATTGTCGATCAAGCATAAAACACCGTTTTTGCCTTAGTGTCATGCACAACCATGAAAAAACACGGTCCTAGGTGTGTTATTCAAACAAGTACTTATCGGATGGGGGCTCCACTTTGCACGCAAGTCCGTTTCAACTACGTTGAGGTGCGTGCAAAGTATTGTCACCATCGGATATGCTTTGCATGGTCGATCATGCCTTATACACCATTTTTTCTCTAGTGATATGCACATCCGCAAAAAAACACGCCCTTAGGTGTGTTATCTGACCAAGTACTTATCGGATGGGTGTGCCTCTTTAAGAACATTTCAATGCCACCTAGGTTGAGGCGTAAAAAAGTGTTGTGCCCATCGGATATCCTTTGCATGATCAATCGAGCAATAAATACTATTTTTGCTCTAGTGTCATGCACATCCGTAAAAAAACATGCTGCTAAGTATGTTATCCGATCAAGCACTTATGGGATGGGAGTGCCACTTTGCATGTAAGTCAATTCCACCTAGTTGAAGGTGTGTGCAAAGTATTGTGCCCATCGGATATGCTTTGCATTGTCGATCAAGCATAAAACACCGTTTTTGCCTTAGTGTCATGCACAACCATGAAAAAACACGGTCGTAGGTGTGTTATTCAAACAAGTACTTATCGGATGGGGGCTCCACTTTGCACGCAAGTCCGTTTCAACTACGTTGAGGTGCGTGCAAAGTATTGTCACCATCGGATATGCTTTGCATGGTCGATCATGCCTTATACACCATTTTTTCTCTAGTGATATGCACATCCGCAAAAAAACACGCCCTTAGGTGTGTTATTTGACCAAGTACTTATCGGATGGGTGTGCCTCTTTAAGAACATTTCAATACAACCTAGGTTGAGGCGGAAAAAAGTGTTGTGCCCATCGGATATCCTTTGCATGATCGATCGAGCAATAAATACTATTTTTGCTCTAGTGTCATGCACATCCGTAAAAAAACATGCTGCTAAGTATGTTATCCGATCAAGCACTTATGGGATGGGAGTGCCACTTTGCATGTAAGTCAATTCCACCTAGTTGAAGGTGTGTGCAAAGTATTGTGCCCATCGGATATGCTTTGCATTGTCGATCAAGCATAAAACATCATTTTTGCCTTAGTGTCATGCACAACCATGAAAATTTAGGGTCCTAGGTGTGTTATTCAAATAAGTACTTATCGGATGGGGGCTCCACTTTGCACGCAAGTCCGTTTAAACTACATTGAGATGCGTGCAAAGTATTGTCACCATCGGATATGCTTTGCATGGTCGATCACGCCTTATACACCATTTTTTCTCTAGTGATATGCACATCCGCAAAAAAACACGCCCTTAGGTGTGTTATCTGACCAAGTACCTATCGGATGGGTGTGCCTCTTTGAGAACATTTCAATACCACCTAGGTTGAGGTGTACAAAAAGTGTTGTGCCCATCAGATATCCTTTGCATGATCGATCGAGCAATAAATACTATTTTTGCTCTAGTGTCATGCACATCCATAAAAAAACACGCTGCTAGGTATGTTATCCGATCAAGCACTTATGGGATGGGAGTGCCACTTTGCATGTAAGTCAATTCCACTTAGTTGAAGGTGTGTGCAAAGTATTGTGCTTATCGGATATGCTTTGCATTGTCGATGAAGCATAAAACACCATTTTTGCCTTAGTGTCATGCACAACCATATAAAAACACGCCCGTAGGTGTTTTATTCAAATAAGCACTTATCGGATGGGGGCTGCACTGTGCATGCAGGTCTGTTTCAACTACGTTGAGGTGCGTGCAAAGTATTGTCACCATCGGATATGCTTTGCATGGTCGATCACGCATTATACTCCATTTTTTCCCTAGCGATATGCACATCCGCAAAAAAACACGCCCTCAGGTGTGTTATCTGACCAAGTACTTATCGGATGGGTATGCCTCTTTAAGAACATTTCAATACCACCTAGGTTGAGGCGTACAAAAAGCATTGTGCCCATCGGATATCCTTTGCATGGTCGATCGAGCATTAAATACTATTTTTGCTCTTAGACTAGTGTCATGCACATCCGTAAAAAAACACGCTGATAGGTATGTTATCCGATCAAGCACATATGGGATGGGAGTTCCACTTTGCATGTAAGTCAATTCCACCTAGTTCAAGGTGTGTGAAAAGTATTGTGCCCATCGGATATGCTTTGCATTGTCGATTAAGCATAAAACAATGTTTTTGCCTTAGTGTCATGCACAACCATGAAAAAACGCGGTCCTAGGTGTGTTAATCAAACAAGTAGTTATCGGATGGGGGCTCCACTTTGCACGCAAGTCCGTTTCAACTACGAAAAGTGTTGTGCCCATCGGATATCCTTTGCATGGTCGATCGAGCATTAAATACTATTTTTGCTCTAGTGTCATGCACATCCATAAAAAACACGTTGCTAGGTATGTTATCCAATCAAGCACTTATGGGATGGGCGTGCCACTTTGCATGTAAGCCAATTCCACCTAGTTGAAGGTGTGTGAAAAGTATTTTGCCCATCGGATATGCTTTGCATTGTCGATCAAGCATAAAACACCGTTTTTGCCTTAGTGTCATGCACAACCATGAAAAAACACGGTCCTAGGTGTGTTATTCAAACAAGTACTTATCGGATGGGGGCTCCACTTTGCACGCAAGTCCGTTTCAACTACGTTGAGGTGCGTGCAAAGTATTGTCACCATCGGATATGCTTTGCATGGTCGATCATGCCTTATACACCATTTTTTCTCTAGTGATATGCACATCCGCAAAAAAACACGCCCTTAGGTGTGTTATCTGACCAAGTACTTATCGGATGGGTGTGCCTCTTTAAGAACATTTCAATGCCACCTAGGTTGAGGCGTAAAAAAGTGTTGTGCCCATCGGATATCCTTTGCATGATCAATCGAGCAATAAATACTATTTTTGCTCTAGTGTCATGCACATCCGTAAAAAAACATGCTGCTAAGTATGTTATCCGATCAAGCACTTATGGGATGGGAGTGCCACTTTGCATGTAAGTCAATTCCACCTAGTTGAAGGTGTGTGCAAAGTATTGTGCCCATCGGATATGCTTTGCATTGTCGATCAAGCATAAAACACCGTTTTTGCCTTAGTGTCATGCACAACCATGAAAAAACACGGTCGTAGGTGTGTTATTCAAACAAGTACTTATCGGATGGGGGCTCCACTTTGCACGCAAGTCCGTTTCAACTACGTTGAGGTGCGTGCAAAGTATTGTCACCATCGGATATGCTTTGCATGGTCGATCATGCCTTATACACCATTTTTTCTCTAGTGATATGCACATCCGCAAAAAAACACGCCCTTAGGTGTGTTATTTGACCAAGTACTTATCGGATGGGTGTGCCTCTTTAAGAACATTTCAATACAACCTAGGTTGAGGCGGAAAAAAGTGTTGTGCCCATCGGATATCCTTTGCATGATCGATCGAGCAATAAATACTATTTTTGCTCTAGTGTCATGCACATCCGTAAAAAAACATGCTGCTAAGTATGTTATCCGATCAAGCACTTATGGGATGGGAGTGCCACTTTGCATGTAAGTCAATTCCACCTAGTTGAAGGTGTGTGCAAAGTATTGTGCCCATCGGATATGCTTTGCATTGTCGATCAAGCATAAAACATCATTTTTGCCTTAGTGTCATGCACAACCATGAAAATTTAGGGTCCTAGGTGTGTTATTCAAATAAGTACTTATCGGATGGGGGCTCCACTTTGCACGCAAGTCCGTTTAAACTACGTTGAGATGCGTGCAAAGTATTGTCACCATCGGATATGCTTTGCATGGTCGATCACGCCTTATACACCATTTTTTCTCTAGTGATATGCACATCCGCAAAAAAACACGCCCTTAGGTGTGTTATCTGACCAAGTACCTATCGGATGGGTGTGCCTCTTTGAGAACATTTCAATACCACCTAGGTTGAGGTGTACAAAAAGTGTTGTGCCCATCGGATATCCTTTGCATGATCGATCGAGCAATAAATACTATTTTTGCTCTAGTGTCATGCACATCCATAAAAAAACACGCTGCTAGGTATGTTATCCGATCAAGCACTTATGGGATGGGAGTGCCACTTTGCATGTAAGTCAATTCCACTTAGTTGAAGGTGTGTGCAAAGTATTGTGCTTATCGGATATGCTTTGCATTGTCGATGAAGCATAAAACACCATTTTTGCCTTAGTGTCATGCACAACCATATACAAACACGCCCGTAGGTGTTTTATTCAAATAAGCACTTATCGGATGGGGGCTGCACTGTGCATGCAGGTCTGTTTCAACTACGTTGAGGTGCGTGCAAAGTATTGTCACCATCGGATATGCTTTGCATGGTCGATCACGCATTATACTCCATTTTTTCCCTAGCGATATGCACATCCGCAAAAAAACACGCCCTCAGGTGTGTTATCTGACCAAGTACTTATCGGATGGGTATGCCTCTTTAAGAACATTTCAATACCACCTAGGTTGAGGCGTACAAAAAGCATTGTGCCCATCGGATATCCTTTGCATGGTCGATCGAGCATTAAATACTATTTTTGCTCTTAGACTAGTGTCATGCACATCCGTAAAAAAACACGCTGATAGGTATGTTATCCGATCAAGCACATATGGGATGGGCGTGCCACTTTGCATGTAAGTCAATTCCACCTAGTTGAAGGTGTGTGCAAAGTATTGTGCCCATCGCATATGCTTTGCATTGTCGATCAGGCATAAAACACCGTTTTTGCCTTAGTGTCATGCACAACCATATAATAACACGGCCGTAGGTGTGTTATTCAAATAAGTACTTATCTGATGGGGGCTCCACTGTGCATGCAAGTCCGTTTCAACTACGTTGAGGTGCGTGCAAAGTATTGTCACCATCGGATATGCTTTGCATGGTCGATCATGCATTATACACCATTTTTTCCCTAGTGATATGCACATCCACAAAAAAACACGCCCTTAGGTGTGTTATCTGACCAAGTACTTATCGGATTGGTGTGCCTCTTTGAGAACATTTTAATACCATCTAGGTGGAGACATACAAAAAGTGTTGTGCCCATCGGATATCCTTTACATGGTCGATCGAGCATTAAATACTATTTTTGCTCTAGTGTCATGCACATCCGTAAAAAAACACGCTACTAGGTATGTTATCCAATCAAGCACTTATGGGATGGGTGTGCCACTTTGCATGTAAGTCAATTCCACCTAGTTGAAGGTGTGTGCAAAGTATTGTGCCCATCGGATATGCTTTGCATTGTCGATCAAGCATAAAACACCGTTTTTGCCTTGGTGTCATGCACAACCATGAAAAAACACGGTCCTAGGTGTGTTATTCAAACAAGTACTTATCATATGGGACCTCTAGTTTGCACGCAAGTCCGTTTCAACTAGGTTGAGATCCGTGCAAAGTATTGTCACCATCGGATATGCTTTGCATGGTCGATCATGCATTATACACCATTTTTTCCCTAGTGATATGCACATCCTCAAAAAAACACGCCATTAGGTGTGTTATCTGACCAAGTACTTATCGGATGGGTGTGCCTCATTGAGAACATTTCAATACCACCTAGGGTGAGGTGTACGAAAAGTGTTGTGCCCATCAGATATCCTTTGCATGATCGATCGAGCATTAAATACTATTTTTGCTCGTGTCATGCACATCCGTAAAAAAACATGTTGCTAGGTATGTTATCCGATCAAGCACTTATGGGATGGGAGTGCCACTTTGTATGTAAGTCAATTCCACCTAGTTGAAGGTGTGTGCAAAGTATTGTGCCCATAGGATATGCTTTGCATTGTCGATCAAGCCTAAAACACCGTTTTTCCCTTAGTGTCATGCACAACCATGAAAAAACACGCTCCTAAGTGTGTTATTCAAACAAGTACTTATCTGATGGGGGCTCCACTTTGCACGCAAGTCCGTTTCAACTACGTTGAGGTGAGTGCAAAGTATTGTCACCATCGGATATGATTTGCATGGTCGATCACGCATTATACACCGTTTTTTCCCTAGTGATATGCACATCCGTAAAAAAACACGCCCTTAGGTGTGTTATCTGACCAAGTACTTATCGGATGGGTGTGCCTATTTGAGAACATTTCAATACCACCTAGCTTGCGGTGTAGGAAAAGTGTTGTGCCCATCGGATATCCTTTGCATGGTCGATCGAGCATTAAATACTATTTTTGCTCTAGTGTCATGCACATTCGTCAAAAAACATGCTGCTAGGTATGTTATCCGATCAAGCACTTATGGGATGGGTGTGCCACTTTGCATGTAAGTCAATTCTACCTAGTTGAAGGTGTGTGCAAAGTATTGTGCCCATCGGATATGCTTTGCATTGTCGATCAAGCATAAAACGCCGTTTTTGCCTTAGTGTCATGCACAACTATGAAAAAACACGGTCCTAAGTGTGTTAATCAAACAAGTACTTATAGGATGGGGGCTCTAATTTGCACGCAAGTCCGTTTCAACTAGGTTGAGATGCGTGCAAAGTATTGTCACCATTGGATATGCTCTGCATGGTCGATTACGCATTATACAACGTTTTTCTCGTAGTGATATGCACATCCGCAAAAAAACATGCCCTTAGGTATGTTATCTGACCATCGGATGGGTGTGCCTCTTTGAGAACATCTCAATACCACCTATTTTAAGGTATAGGAAAAGTATTGTGCCCATCGGATATGCTTTGCATGGTCGATCGAGCATTAAATACCATTTTTGCCTTAGTGTCATGCACATCCGTAAAAAAACACGCTGCTAGGTGTGTTATCCGATCAAGTACTTATGCAATGGGAATGCCACTTTGCATGTAAGTCAATTCCACCTAGTTGAAGGTGTGTGCAAAGTATTGTGCCCATCGGATATGCTTTGCATTGTCGATCAAGCATAAAACACCGTTTTTGCCTTTGTGTCATGCACAACCATATAAAAACACGACCGTAGGCGTGTTATTCAAATAAGTACTTATTGGATGGGGGCTCCACTTTGCACGCAAGTCTGTTTCAACTACGTTGAGGTGCGTGCAAAGTATTGTCACCATCGGATATGCTTTGCATGGTCGATCACGCATTATACACCATTTTTTCCCTAGTGATATGGACATCCGCAAAAAACCCGGGGGATTCACTCTTCATTGAAGGGGGACGTCACCTGCGTGCATGAACTTCAAGAAAACCCCCTATTTAAGATCCACGTAGGATGATAAAACACCCCTATTTAAGCTTATAAGATACACCAAAATTCTATTATGTCCCCCCTTTCCTTAAATCTGCGTTCTTTCTCAAGAATTTAGATTACACAATAAGAAATTTTAGATTACTTTCCTTGTCACTATTTAAAACCATACACAAAACCAAACTTGTTCGGACTAGTTACCCAAGGTAGCCTATACTATGTCCCCCCCTCTTAAATATGGCATGGGCCCCCTAACTTAAATTCAATATTGGGAAAAAATAAAAAGGGCCCCCACCCCTAATGTATAAGCTTATTCCTCATTTTAAAAAAACCCCCTATTGTACACTCACGTGATATCATAAGTTCCCCCATGCGAATCCCCCGGGGCAAAAAAACACGCCCTTAGGTGTGTTATCTGACCAACGGATGGGTGTTCCTCTTTGAGAACATTTAAATACCACCTAGGTTGAGGCATACAAAAAGTGTTGTGCTCATCAGATATCCTTTGCATGGTCGATCCAGCATTAAATACTATTTTTGCTCTAGTGTCATGCACATCCGTAAAAAAACACGCTGCTAGGTATGTTATCCGATCAAGCACTTATGGGATGGGCATGACACTTTGCATGTAAGTCAATTCCACCTAGTTGAAGGTGTGTGCAAAGTATTGTGCCCATCGGATATGCTTTGCATTGTCGAACAAGCATTAAACACTGTTTTTGCCTTTGTGTCATGCATAACCGTCAAAAAACGCGGTCCTAGATGTGTTATTCGACTAAGTACTTATGGGATGGGCACGCCACTTTGCATGTAAGTCAATAATACCTAGGTTGAGATGTGTGCAAAGTATTGTAATGATCGCATATGCGTTGCATTGTCGATTAAGCATAAATCAGCGTTTTTTCCTTAGTGTCATGGACAACAACCAATAAAAAACATGGTCCTGGGTGTGATATTCTAAAAAGTACTTATTGAATGGGCGTTCCACTTTGCATGGAATACCATACCATCGCTTTTGAGGCATGTGCAAAGTAGTGTGGCCATCGGATATGCTTTACATGGTAGATTGAGTATTAAATACCGTTTTTGGCCTTGGTCGATCATGTACAACCGTCAAAAAACACGATTGTAGGTGTATTTTTCAAACAAGTACTTATCAGATGGGGATGCCACTTTGCACACAAGTCAATACTGCCTAGGTTGAGGAACGTACAAAGTCTTGTGTCCATTGGATATGCTTTGCATAGTCGATCTCATATTATACACCATTTTGTTCCTAGTGTTATGCACAATCGTCATAAAAATACGTTTGGAGGTGTGTTATCCGAACAAGTACTTATGGGATGGGTGTACCACTTTGTATGCAAGTCAATACGACCTAGGTTGAGGCGTGTACAAAGTTTTGTGCCCATCGGAGAAATGTAGATGCGATAATATTAGAAAATTCTCGGTATGTGTATATGTGTGTGTGTGTGGCAAACAATTTTGATACAACAAAGTAAACACCTAGTGCACAAATTATGCACTTCATACCTTGAGTAAATAAGCTTGTTGATGAGGATAAATACGCCCTTGAATAAAAGCACAGTTGTTGTATGGCCACAATAGGATCGCTTTGACACCTGTGATTTTGCCCACATGTAAGTTTGCAAATAGTATAAAAAATCATATAATAATATATTAATAGTTTGCAAATGTGTATAGCAAGTGAGTAATGGGAAGTGGAAGTGGGAGTGAGGAGGGAGGAGTGGAATGGGAGAGGGAAGTAATAGGGGTGTATGATAATAAGTATAAAAAATAGTATAATAATATATTAATAGTTTTCAAATGGCAAGTGAGTAATGGGAAGTGGAAGTGAGAGTGGGGAGGGAAGAATGGAATGGGAGAGGGGAAGGTAATAGGGAAGTAGGATAATAAGGGAGTGAAATGAGTGAGGGGAGTTAATAGGGGATGAAAAAGAGGAGGGTGAGATGGGGAAATATGGGATTTTGGGAAATGGGAGGAGTATGGGACGTGGTGGAAATGTGGGATGGGAGTGGTGGCAATGGGGGAGGAAGAAGAAATGGATGGGGGGAGGGCTAATGGAAGATTGGGATGAGAGATGGGGGTCCAATGGGAGAGGGGGAGTAATGGGAGCCAATGGGAGAGGGGATAAATGAAAAGCCAATAGGAGAGAGGGGAGGAATGGAAAGCCAATAGGAGAGGAGGATGAAAACCTAAATTTTCTTATATATAGTCTTCCTTCTTCATTCATTCTCCCCTCATTTCATTCATTGAAGCAAGAAAGCAAGGACGATCAAGAAAGCAAGGAAGGAAGAGCAAGAAAGCAAGAAAGAGCAAACTTACAAACTTTTTCCAGGTACTTGCAAATTTTTTTGATTAATTCTTTATCTAGATTTTTTTTTAAAAATTTGAAGAGAGAGGAACTAGAGAGAGAAAGGGAGGGGAGGAGAAGGAGAGGATGGAGGGGCGGGAGGGAAGGGAGGAGGAGGGAAAGGAGGGGGGAAGGTGGGGGAAGGGAGGAGGAGGGAAAGGAGGGGGGAAGGGGGGGAAGGAGGGAAAGGAGGAGGGAAGGGGGGAAAGGAGGAGGGAAAGGAGGGGGGAAGGGAGGAGGAGGGAAAGGAGGGGGGAAGGGGGGCGGGGGGAAGGGGGGGGATTGGGGTAGCCTCCCTGAAGGGGGGGAAGGGGAAGGGGGGGGAGCGGTCGCCACCCCCCCTGGAGGAGGGGAAGGGGGGCGGGGCGGGAAAGGGGGGGGGGAAGGGGGGCGGGGCGGGAAGAGGGGGGGGCTGGCGGGGGGGGGGAAGGGGGGAGGGGGGGCTGGCGCCCCCGTCCAGGGGGAAGGGGGGCCGGGGGGAAGGGGGGATGGGGGGGTGGAGGGGGAGGAAGGGGGGAGCGGGGGGGGCTGGCGGCCGGGAAGGGGGGAGGGGGGCCGAGGGGGAGGGGGGGGGACTGGCGGCCGCAGCTGCTAGCCCTGGGGAAGGGGGGAAGGGGGGGTGCAGGGGGAAGGGGGTGGGACGGGGGTGGGGGGGGAAGGGGGGAGGGGGGGGGGAAGGGGGGAGGAAGGGGGTGGGACGGGGGAAGGGGGGGGCTGGCGGCCGTGGCCACCACCCCGGGGGAAGGGGGGAGGGGGGCGGGGGGCTGGAGGGGGGGGGGAGGGGTGGGACGGGGGCAGGGGGGGAAATGGGGGAGGGGATGGGGGGGCTGGGGAGGGGGGCTGGCGGCCGCGGCCGCCAGCCCTGGGGAAGGGGGGAAGGGAGGGTGGAGGGGGAAGGGGGTTGGATGGGGGCGGGGGGGCAAAAGGGGGGAGGGGGGGGCCCAGCCCGGGGGAAGGGGGGAGGGGGGAGGAAGGGGGTGGGATGGCAGGGGCTGGCTCGGGGGGGGAAGGGGGAGGGGGGGGGCTGGCAGCCGCCAGCCCTGGGGAAGGGGGGGTGGAGGGGGAAGGGGGTGGGATGGGGGCGGGGGGGGAAAGGG
Organism: Dipteris shenzhenensis; assembly: GCF_047967505.1. Lineage (NCBI taxonomy): Eukaryota > Viridiplantae > Streptophyta > Polypodiopsida > Gleicheniales > Dipteridaceae > Dipteris > Dipteris shenzhenensis. The sequence goes on along the minus strand of NC_141611.1, from coordinate 47,586,958 downwards.
GGGAGGGGGGGGCTGGCGGCCGCGGCTGCCAACCCTGGGGAAGGGGGGGTGGAGGGGGAAGGGGGCGGGACGGGGGTGGGGGGGGCAAAGGGGAGGATTACCAAAAAGTGAGCGGAGAAAAGCGAGCAGCCCCAAATAAGCGAGCAAGATTAAATAGGTTTCAAGCGAGCGAGAACCTCATCCAGCATCTTATTCCCCTCAATATCATTGGAACAATTGATGTGATCATAAGCAAATTAAACATATTCCAACCATGAAGGCATGCCTGAAACTCACAATTAACTTCTCTTTCATCCCCATACTATCAATTTGAGTCGTTGTGGAGAGGTAGAGACATAACAATACATAAAATTTGCGATAAAAAAAGCAAACACTACTCAGATTGAACATCCACACAGCAAGATAATGATAGATCACAAGGTAGAATATATGACTGAAAATATGTAAACATGATCATGTGCTACATATACATATCATGTCTTTTATGCTTGCAGAAGTTCATCCATACATTCGATCCAAAAACATGGAAACAGAACTAACTATGTCAAAAGAAAAAAAACACATTTTCATCATAAGGATTAATTTTGCTTAGTGAAAATACCTATGTAATTTGGACAATACCATGCTTTAAAAAACTTAGGGAGCCAAAAAAGGATTTTAGCCCTCCATACTTCTATTATGACCAATGTCTGAATGATAGTTCTATCGGAACTAGAAATGAATGCATCTAACCACTATGTTGAGTGAGTGCTCATCCAGTATCCTGTAGACTATTATGTTAAACTCAATACATGACCACAAACTCAAGCATAAGAGGAGCATGATTCAAGTGAAATAATTGGCCGACACTCTGTAACTAGTATCCTGCTGCATCTAGCGAAAAATATGCACCAGGCGTTAACAAGCTTCTATTTCCACCCCTATAAGCAAACTCGTATCCTGTAGTATGAAAAACTTTAAGGAAAACATTGCACTTAATGCATCAATTAAGCCAGTGACTACTCATGATGCACAATCGAACAATCATCAAGGAAAGTCTAGTCAAGCAAGTTGAAGCAAAAAACCAAATATCTATTTGGATCTATGCCGTGGTGTATCCACCAACCATGAGTAGCAAAAAAACCTATGAAAAAAGCAAAATAGGGATTATGCCACTCTACCATGATCACTTCCATGCTACAAATAAGGGAATACATAGTCGTTTTAGGGTACTTTTAGGGTTCATTCCCAACCACTAAAAAGAGAGCCAATGCTATCTATTTGTATTCATAACATCTTTATGAACATTATCATGTTCAATATAAGGATAGGAGCCAGCTCAATGGGTAGTCTTAAACAAATATAAATACTATTCGAATTTTAACCTTATGCAAAAGCTTTTTTTTAAACACAAAGTAAAACTTGATTATACATATAGATGGGAATCAGGTCACCATTGTAAGTATGTATTTAGTAATTAAGTTGAAAATATTCCCTTAGAAAAATAGCTCAATCAACATAGTACCCATATTATATATCCAAAATATATAAGATCTCATTCATACCATTAGATTGTTTTCATCACTTGTCATGAGTACTAACCTCAATTGGCATTATGTATTTGGGTCAAAATAGTTTTTAGTATAGGATATAATGGAGCAATACATTTATGCAATATAATGTGCCCATAATGCATGTACATTAAATCTTCACATGTTAGAATGTGAGAAAGGGAATAATTTAACTATGAAATCAGGGATCAATGTAGGAAATGGTCTTCTATGCACACATATATGCTAAGGGTCCATCTAATACAATATTGGAAATTGATGTGAGTATAAGTGTATGCATCCATCGGTGATGTATATGAGTGTATGCATCCATTTGTGATGTATATTGTTGTACTAATCCATGGTGCTTTACCGCTTGAGTTGTTTGTAGCGCAATTAATCACAACAATGCTGTATTTTTTAAAAGAAAAATGCCATAAAAATTTCATGCTGCAAAACACACAAAAAAAAATGGCATTTGTAGCATTAATCCAAGCATTTCCTACAAGCAATCTCCATCCCTCCCTTTCCTGCTTACTCTTTCGGCCACCTCCACCCTCTTGTTGCCCTTCAAGACTGCCTCTTGCCTCCTCGCCTCCTTGCTTCCTCACCTCCTCACCTCCTTGCTTCTTTGCCTTCTCACCTCCTTGCATCATGCTTGTTGCTGGCAATTCCAAGGCTGTCCCTCCCCTCATTGGCCAGCTCCTCTACTCCTCACGTCATCCTTCTCCTCATTTTGGCGTTTCCAATGATGAATAGATTGGGGGTCTTGTTTTTGGAGGGGGGAAGCATAAGAATGGCAACACCTTAATGCGCTGTCATTTTTCGTGCTTTTGCCACCCAAAAACAAGACCTGCAAATCCCTTGCTTAAGCTTGAATGAGCCTCTTGATTTTGGGCGTGTTAAGCCATTTTTGACCATTATACCCCCAAAATCAAGAGGCTCATTCAAGCTTAAGCAAGGGCTTTGCAAGCATTGCAAGTCCAGTAAATGAAATCAATCAGATTAGGAATTGGCAAACTCAATTTGGGAATGGTCAGAAATACTTTGTCTTTGAATAATGCCTTGGATCATTGGATGGGGTCCCATGAACTTGCTGTCTGTGATGACGAATGGTTCTACCCTCGACTAAAGGTGACATGTGTAGTAGTAAAAGGATAGCCCTCATGGAATCTCTAAGGGGTCTTGATTTTGGCCATGATTTGCACATTCTAGCACTTGAGCCATACATCAATTTCCAACACTTGAGGCATATAGTGGCTTTGCCCACGCAACGTTTCCAGCTACAATCCAAGCATCAAGCAATCTTATATTCTGTATCCAGAGACATCATGAGGGGTAGAGCCTCTTTTTGGTAGTCTCACTAGCAATATGTATTGAAAAAAAAATGTATTCAATTATTATATTCTTCCTTGCTATATGAATGCTCTTAATGTATCCAAATTGTAGAACTACTTCAATACTACTTCTTAGTTATATTGTATAATAACCTCCATATGTATGCTCGTGAGACAACAAAAAGAGACCTGGCAACCCAAAAATGATAGCGCATTGATGCACTGCCATTTTTGGGCTACCAGGCCTCTTTTTTAATGTCTCCTGAACATAAGAACAAGCACTTGTGTTCCTTACCTTTCTTTCCAATGGGGGTCTTGATTTTGGGGGTGTATGCCAAAAATTGATAAACAACATTATTTGATGCATATAGTTTTATTAAATCGATAAAATAGGCATGAAAACATCTAAATTGGCTCTTGCCATTTGATTTGATGTATGACATGACCCCATTTGGATTTGTAATTCCAAAGATACGGGGTCTTACTTTTAGGGCTTGAATGCCTGAAATAGGCAGCGCGTCAATGCGCTGCCTATTTCATACATTTAGGCCTCAAAAGTAGGACCCCATGTAGGACCAAATGAGGTCCTACTTTTGAGGCCTAAATGCATGAAATAGGTAGCACATTGACAAGCTACCTATTTTAGGAATTCAGGCCCTAAAAGTAGGACCCCGTATCTTTGGACTCACAAATCCCAATGGGATCATGTCCTATATCAAATCGAACGGCAAGAGCCAATTTAGATGGTTTTCATGCCCATTTTCTCCATCAATCAAAACATATATACATACTTACATACATACAGCAAAATGGGGGTCTTGATTTTGGGGGGGGGGTATGCCAAAAATTGATAAACAACATTATTTGATGAATATAGTTTTAGTTGATGGAGAAAATGGACATGAAAACCATCTAAATTGGATCTTACCATTCGATTTGATCTATGACATGACCCCACTCGGATATACAAGTCAAAAGATACAGGGTGCTACTTTTAGGGTCTGAATGCCTAAAATAGGCGGCGCGTTAACGCGCTGCCTATTTCATGCATTTAGGCCTCAAAAGTAGGACCCCATTGGCAACACAATGGGATCCTACTTTTGAGGCCTAAATGCATGAAATAGGTAGCGTGTTAATGCGCTGCCTATTTCAGGCATTCAGGCCCTAAAAGTAGGACCCCGTATCTTTGGACTTACAAATCTAAATGGGGTCATGTCATATATCAAATCAAACGACAAGAGCCAATTTAGATGATTTTCATGACCATTTTCTCCATATATCAAAATTGTATGCATCAATATATACATATATGCATCAACATATACATACATACATACATACATATATATATATATATATATATATATATATGTATGTATGTATGTATGTATGTATGTATGTATGTATGTATGTACATGCATATATATACATACATACATACATACAAACATCAAAAGTAAGACCCCATTGGTTTCCCATGTCATGCATTTTGTTGTCTCATGAGCATAAGAACAAGCACTTGCATTCTTTACCTTTCTTTGCAATGGGGGTCTTGATTTTTGGGGGGGTTTGCCAAAAATTGATCAACAACATTATTTGATTAATATAGTTTTAGTTGATGGAGAAAATGGACGTGAAAACCATCTAAAGTGGATCTTGCCGTTCGATTTGATATATGACATGACCCCATTTGGATATGCAAGTCCAAAGATACGGGGTACTACTTTTAGGGCCTGAATGCCTAAAATAGGCAGCGTGTTAACGCGCTACCTATTTCATGCATTTAGGCCTCAAAAGTAGGACCCCATTGGCAACACAATGGGGTCCTACTTTTAAGGCCTAAATGCATGAAATAGGGAGCGCATTAACGCGTTGCCTATTTCAGGCATTCAGGCCCTAAAAGTAGGACCCCGTATCTTTGGACTTACAAATCCAAATGGGGTCATGTCATTTATCAAATCAAACGGCAAGAGCCAGTTTAGATGATTTTCATGTCCATTTTCTCCATATATCAAAATTGTATGCATCAATATATACATATATGCATCAACATATACATACATACATATATA